>NC_084615.1:20204336-20286836 GCF_033978795.1 Nerophis ophidion
TGTACTTGGTATCATTACAGTGGATGTCAGGTGTAGATCCACCCATGGCGTTTGTTTACATTGTGACGCCGGTGAGCTATTGTATTCTTCTACAGTGTATAGTGAAACATGTTTAGCTATTCCTCATCATCCAGTGATAATGCTACTTGTAAGAAACTTACTTTATTTGTCGCCATGGAGGCGAGGATTTGTGATTTAGAAGTAGCTAAAACAACTGCCGACTGCAGATGGATGTTAACTTAGTCTTAAAGCAGTCTTCATGAGGGTGTTTCAGTGTTATAACTTCACCTTTAGTGTTACTTTTTAAGCCAAACTGCATCCATTCTCCCTTTTCTGTCTACACACTGTGTCTGCTTGGAAGTACTCTGTGTGTGTGCGCTGCCAAACATGCTCCTCTGTTCAAGATACCAGCAATGTCACAACGTGACGACGTGCCGTTTTTGAATAATTAGTATTGCGATACTATACTAGTACCGATTTACCGTACAACCCTAAATCCCACTTATATGCATGGAAAGTTTTTTTTGAATTGTTAGACCCGCTCGACATCCATTGCTTTCGGGCCCCTACATGGGGGCAGGGGGGTTGGGGGCAGGTTGCCCACATCTGAGGTCCTCTCCAAGGTTTCTCATAGTCAGCATTGTCACTGGCGTCCCACTGGATGTTAATTCTCCCTGCCCACTGGGTGTGAGTTTTCCTTGCCCTTCTGTGGGTTCTTCCGAGGATGTCGTAGTCGTAATGGTTTGTACAGTCCTTTGAGACATTTGTGATTTAGGGCTATATAAATAAACATTGATTGATTGATCAAATTGTTGACCTTAACAGTTTCAAGGTATCTACCTCTGACCTCAATAAAACATACATACATGCATTCTCATTTTAATGTTCATGATGTGCACTATTTTCTAAAAAAAATAAAACAAATTAAAAAAAATAAATAAATTTAAATCTTTTTTTTTTTAAATGAGAATCGATTCTGAATCGCACAACGTGAGAATCGCAATTCATATTCGAATCGATTTTTTCCCACACCCCTAATATATATATATAGATAGATAGACAGATAGTAAAAAAGTTCAAAGAGGACCCTGCCTTCTCTCCGCTTTGTAGTTTCTAGGGTTAAAACAACATCTTTCTGTTGAGTACAATACATGAAAGAAACAGAACACCCTCATGTTGTTTCCCCCCCTACACAGTGGAGTTTTACAAGCCTTCTTCTTGGTAGGTTCAGAGACAGCTTTTGGTTCTCGCCAAAGTTTTGTGATAACTTAGAATCAATTATTCTAATATATATATATATATATATATATATATATACATATACATACATACACACACACAGTGGGCCAAAAAAGTATTTAGTCAGCCACCGATAGTGCAAGTTTTCCCCCTTAAAATGATGACAGAGGTCTGTAATTTTCATCATAGGTACACTTCAACTGTGAGAGACAGAATGTGAAAAAAAAAATCCAGGAATTCACATTGTAAGAATTTATTTGTAAATTATGGTGGAAAATAAGTATTTGGTAACTTCAAACAAGGAAGATCTTTGGCTCTCACAGACCTGTAACTTCTTCTTTAAGAAGCTCTTCTGTCCTCCACTCGTTACCTGGATTAATGGCACTTGTTTGCACTCGTTATCTGTATAAAAGACACCTGTCCATAGCCTCAAACAGTCAGACTCCAAAGAGCTGTCGAAGGACACCAGGAAAAGAATTGTAGACCTGCACCAGACTGGGAAGAGTGAATCTACAATAGGCAAACAGCTTGGTGTGAAAAAATCAACTGTGGGAGCAGTTATCAGAAAATGGAAGACATACAAGTCCACTGATAATCTCCCTCGATTTGGGGCTCCTCGCAAGATCTCATCCCGTGGGGTCAAAATGATCATGAGAACGGTGAGCAAAAATCCCAGAACCACACGGGGGGACCTGGGGAATGACCTGCAGAGAGCTGGGACCAAAGTAACAAAGGTTACCATCAGTAACACACTGCGCCGACAGGTAATCAAATCCTGCAGTGCCAGATGTGTCCCCCCTGCTTAAGCCAGTGCATGTCCAGAGAGCACATGGATGATAAAGCAGAGGATTGGGAGAATTTCATGTGTTCAGATGAAACCAAAATAGAACTTTTGGGTATAAACTCAACTCGTCGTGTTTGGAGGAAGAAGAATACTGAGTTGCATCCCAAGAACACCACACCTACTGTGAAGCATGGGGGTGGAAACATCATGCTTTGGGGCTGTTTTTCTGCTAAGAGGACAGGACGACTGATCCGTGTTGAGGAAAGAATGAATGGGGCCATGTATCGTGAGATTTTGAGCCAAAACCTCCTTCCATCAGTGAGAGTTTTGAAGATGAAACGTGGCTGGGTCTTCCAGCATGACAATGATCTCAAACACAACACCCGGCCAACTAAGGAATGGCTCCGTAAGAAGCATTTGAAAGTCCTGGAGTGGCATAGCCAGTCTCCAGAACTCAACCCCATAGAAAATCTGTGGAGGGAGTTGAAAGTCCCAGTTGCTCGGCGACAGCCCCAAAACATCACAGGAATGGGCCAACATATCAGCTACTGTGTGTGCAAACCTAGTAAAGACCTATAGTAATCGTTTGACCTCCGTTATTGCCAACAAAGGTTATATTACAAAGTATTGAGTTGAAGTTTTGTTATTGACCAAATACTTATTTTCCACCATAATTTACAAATAAATTCTTTAAAATTCCTACAATGTGAATTCCTGGATTTTTTTTTTCACATTTTGTCTCTCACAGTTGAAGTGTACCTATGATGAAAATTACTGACCTCTGTCATCATTTAAGTGGGAGAACTTGCACAATCGGTGGCTGACTAAATACTTTTTTGCCCCACTGTATATATATTAGGAGTGTGGGAAAAAATCGATTCGAATACGAATCGCGATTCTCACGTTGTGCGATTCAGAAGCGATTCTCATTTTATCAATGCAACAAACCACTACACAGCAGTACCATAACAATGCAATCCAATTCCAAAACCAAACCTGACCCAGCAACACTCAGAACTGCAATAAACAGCAATTGAGGAGACACAAACAAGACACAGAACAAACCAAAAGTAGTGAAACAAGAATGAATATTATCAACAACAGTACATTAGTGTCACAGTGGCTTACACTTGCATCGCATCTCATACGCTCGACAACACACTGTGTCCAATGTTCTCACAAAGATAAAATAAGTCGGATTTTTGTTTTGTTTCATAGTTAAAACAAATGTACATTATTGCAGTTGATAAAACATTGTCCTTTACAATTATAAAAACTTTTTTTTTTTTTTTTTATCTACTACTCTGCTAGCATGTCAGCAGACTGGGGTAGATCCTGCTGAAATCTATGTATGGAATGAATAAAATGTATGCATATACATTTTTGTATGTATGTATATATACACACGTATGACTACTTCATCTCTACAGAACTGTTTCATGAGGGGTTCCCTCAATTATCAGGAGATATTTTTTTTTTTCTCCTGATGATTGAGGGAACCCCTCATGAAACAGTTCTGTAGAGATGAAGTAGTCTTGTGATTTTTTCCCACGCATATATATATATATATATATATATACATATATATATATATATATACATATATATATACATATATATATATATATATACATATATATACATATATATATACATATATATACATATATATATATACATATACATATACATATATATATATACATATACATATACATATATACATATACATATACATATATACATATATATATATATATATATATATATATATATATATATATATATATATATATATATATATATATATATATATATATATATATATATATATATATATATATATATATACACACACATATATATATGTATATAGTGGTGATTCCATTATTTCTGCCGGGGCTTGTGTTGCTGCATCTCCTCATGACGTGTTTATGGCCGTTATTTCCACGACAGAGGAGCCTGAACGCGACTGTCATGCATCACCAAAAAGGCGAAAGAAAACACCGCAGTCATTCTTGAGAAGGACTTTCCGGGGGCCATCCTTCATTAGCCAGGGATGTTCCTACAAGTTATGAGACGTAACGCGGCAGGAGAGAGGATTCGTCTTCATATTCCAGGCACACCCGGCCAACAAACCTTTGCCAAGAAGGACCCCTCGCCAGGTTTCAAGGACGGGGGGGAAAAAAAAAAAACTTCTGAGATTGTTCGACGCTCTCAGTCAGTATATCACATCAAGGTTGTTCACCAGGATGCCAAATAAACAACATATCAGAAATCAGGTCATGGACCCCCAGGGGGGCCACGTTAACAATAATACCAGACACAAATAGAACAGATGCAAACCAAAATCACGAGCTGGCGCATGACTCGTAATCCCTCGGGATGAAGTAATCTGAGCGAATGTGCATTTGGATTATCAGTCCGCAGAGTTCTAATCTGAAACGCCTCTCCGTCCAGAGTTAGACAAGTCGGGAGGATCACTTGGAGAATTTTTTTTTTTTTTTTTTTATTCTTACAAGCTTCCCAATCTGCCATTAACTATGGAGTTTGCAGTCAGGAGTTGAGTAGAAGTTGAATGAATGAAATTAGTTCACTTCGGTCATAATCAACCATTTTGTGTGACCAATTTAACAGCACAGGTTAAAGGCCTACTGAAACCCACTACTACCGACCACGCAGTCTGATAGTTTATATATCAATGATGAAATATTAACATTGCAACACATGCCAATACGGCTTTTTTAGTTTACTAAATTGCAATTTTCCCGCGAGGTATCCTGTTGAAAACGTCGCGGAACGATGACGCGTATGACGTCACCGGTGGTAGCGGACATGTCCTCCCAGCACCGATCACGGCTAAAAGTGGTCTGTTTTTATCGCATAATTACACAGTATTCTGGACATTTGTGTTGCTGAATCTTTTGCAATTTGTTCAATTAATAATGGAGACAACAAAGAAGAAAGATGCTGGTGGAAAGCGGCGTATTGCAGCCGGCTGTAGCAACACAAACATAGCCGGTGTTTCTTTGTATGGAACAGAGCGGTCAAGCAAACATGGTTCTCTACCACATGTCAACCGGCAGGTTTTGGTGAGAAAATTGTGGTAATAAGTCGGCTCTTACCATGAACATGAGCGGAGCTTGTGTCGTTCCTCTTGCAGCTGTCAAAGAGGCAGCTGCGACTTTCTTGGCTCCTCCATAGCTTCCCTCAGAGACACTGGCGGTCAACACACCCCTCCGACTTTCAGGTATGACTATATAATCTCACTAAAACACTAGTAACAGAATAAGCAGATAAGGGATTTTCCAGAATTATCCTAGTAAATGTGTCTAATATCTGAATTGCTCCCACTGCCCTCGTTTTTTTTTTTTAACTCTAGTCCTTCACTCTCACTATCCTCATGCACAAATCTTTCATCCTCGCTCAAATTAATGGGGAAATTGTTGCTTTCTCAGTCCGAATCACTTTAGCTGCTGGTGGCCATGATTGTAAACAATGTGAGGATGTGAGGAGCTCTACAACCCGTGACGTCACGCGCACATTGTCTGCTACTTCCGGCAAAGGCACGGCTTTTTTATTAGCGACAAAAAGTTGCAAACTTTTATCGTCAATGTTCTCTACTAAATCCTTTCAGCAAAAATACGGCAATATCGCGAAATGATCAAGTATGACACATAGAATGGACCTTCTATCCCGGTTTAAATAAGAAAATATCATTTCAGTAGGCTTTTAAATATATGGAACAATCATAAAAACACAAAAAGAAAAATAATGACCAAAAGTATTTGGCCCACCTGCCTCGAGTCACATATGAACTTGAAGTGCCGTCCCGTTCCTAACCCGGAGGGCTCAATATGATGCCGGTTCACCTTTTGCAGCTACTACAGCTTTTAACTCTTCCGGGAAGGCTGTCCACAAGGTCGCAGAGTGTGTGTTTATAGGGATTTTCCACCCTTCTGTCAGGTTCAAACACTGATGACTTCTATTAAACAAGACAAGAAGCAAAGAATTAAACAGAGAGAGAATTCAATTTGGCTCTTTTTGAGGAGAGACGCTTGGACACTGTACCCTTGCACAGTGTCTCAGCACGCTCCGGCGAAAGATTGCACGCCACCTCTTTTATTTGGACTTTCCCCTGATTACACGGCAACAGGTGTTTCTAAGGGACATGGGTCATAAACAGTCATCGCCTTTGGTTACAGAACAGTTCAAAAGAAAAGGTTGTAAAACAGTTCAAAGAATTGGTGCCTGGAGGGGAGTCTGGTTGTGCTTTCCCTTCGCTTTTGTAGTTCTTGGGTCAAGACAATATATTTCTGATGATTGCAATACATGAAAGAAACAGAACAGAACTTCCTTGACCCTAGGAAGAATAGTCTCCACTACGGTGTAGACTAATGGGGATCCTTAAAAAAATTAAACTAAACTCATCTAAACACCTTCATGTTGCTTCCCCTCCTACACAGTGGAGTTTTACAAGCTTTCTTCTTGGATGGTTTAAGACAGCTTTTGTCTTCTCGACGGGATCTCATTTCAACACAAAGTATTGTGATAACTTAGATACAATTATTCTAACAATTCTTCCAAAAGCACATTGGTGAGGTCACACACTGATGTTGGTGGAAAAGGCCTGGCTCTCAGTTTTTGTTCAAATTCATCCGCAAGGGTGTTCTATCGGGTTCAGGTCAGGACTCTGTGCAGGCCAGTCAAGTTGATCCACACCAGACTCTGTCATCCATGTCTTTACGGACCTTGCTGTGTGCACAGTCATGTTGGAAGAGGAAGGGGCCCGCTCTAAACTGTTCCCACAAGGTTGGGGGGATGGAATTGTCCAAAATGTTTTGGTATCCTGGAGCATGCAAAGTTTCTTTAAATATACAAGTAGAATAATAATTCAATTGATTTGTTTATTTACTGTTAATATCACTTCTGTTGAAAATGTAATAATCTCTTATTCTTCTGTTGTTTGATACTTTCCGTTAGTTTTGGATGATACCGCACATTTAGGTATCGATCCGATACCAAGTAGTTACAGGATCATACATTGGTCATATTCAAAGTCCTCATGTATCCAGGGACGTTTTTCCTGAGTTTATGAACAATAAAAAAAGGACCAGAGATTTTTTGGAGATAATAAAAAATATCAATCTAACCATTCTAGTATCGACTCTTTACGGTTTTTGTCATTGGTATTGGTACCGTCGATGTCTGTAAACAGGCTAATTGGGAACAGGTGAGGGCCATGATTGGGTATAAAAGCAGCTTCCATTAAATGGTCAGTTATTCACAAACAAGGACGGGCGAGGATCACCACGTTGTCAACAAATGCGTGAGCAAATAGTCCAACAGTTTAAGAACATTTCTCAACCAGCTATTGCAAGGAATTTAGGGGTTTCACCATCTATGGTCCGTAATATCATGAAAAAGGTTCAGACAATCTGGAGAAATCACTGCACGTATGCGATGATATCACAGACCTTCTATCCCTCAAGCAATACTGCATCGAAAAAAGGACATCAATGTGTAAAGGATATCACCACATGGGCTCAGAAGCATTTCAGAAAAACACTGTCAGTAACTACAGTCGGTCGCTACATCTGTGAGTGCATGTTAAAACTCTACTGTGCAAAGGGAAAGCCATTCATCAACAACACCCAGAAACGCCGCCGGCTTTGCTGGGCCCCGCGCTCATCTAAGATAGACATTTCTAATAGTTTTTTGGGAAACTATGGATGTCGTGTCCTCCGGAACAAAGAGGAAGAGAATCATCCGGATTGTTCTAAGAGCAAAGTGTAAAAGCCAGCATGTGTGATGGTATGGGGGTGTATTACTGCCCAAGGCATGGTTAACCTACGCATCTGTGAAGGCACCATTAATGCTGAAAGGTACATACAGGTTTTGGAGCAACATATGTTGCCATGCAAGCAACGTTATCCTGGACGCCACTGCTTATTTCAGCAAGACAATGCCAAGCCATGTGTTACAACAGCGTGGCTTTACAGTAAAAGAGTGCGGGTACTAGACTGGCCTGCCTGTAGTCCAGACCTGTCTGCCATTGAAAATATGTGATGCATTATGAAGCCTAAAATACCACAACGGAGACCCCGGACTGTTGAACAACTTAAGCTGTACATCAAGCAAGAACGGGAAAGAATTCCACCTGAAAAGCTTCAAAAATGGGTCTCCTCAGTTCCCAAAAATTTGGGAACTGAGGAGTGTTGTTAAAAGGAAATGCCATGTAACAGTGGTGGAAATGCCCCTGTGACAACTTTTTTGCGATGTTTTGCTGCCATTAAATTATAAGGTAATGATTATTTGCAAAACAATTTTGGAGCATTAGCTTGTCTTTGCAGTCAATTCAATTGAATATAAATTTAAAAGGATTTGCAAATCATTGTATTCTGTTTTTATTTGCCATTTACACAACGTGACAACTTCACTGATTTTGGGTTTTGTACCTTTGACTTTGTATCAGTGAAGTCTTTTTTTACGTTGGGCCTTCACATGACAGGAGTGTGGTGCTCTGGCTCCCTCTAGCGTGGAAAAAGTTAAACAACAATGAATGAAGATCACAGACGGAATCAGCAATATTGGTAAAACCTTTTTTTAATTATTAATTTATATTAAATGTAGACTTTTTTAGGCAGAATAAACTATACATATAAGGTTCTAATCCCAATTTAAACAGTATTTGACTTTTGGTGAGAATGGCAGCACTTCCTTAATGTCAAACTGTCATGTCACTTGTCGCCATCTTTGCCCGCCTTGTGGTCGCTCTTGTCTCGCGGTACACGCCCCATGTTGTAAAACTCCATGTTGGGCCGCATGTCAGTGAGGTGGGCGAGCCGGTTCGACATGGCGAAGAAGGCGGCGATGGCGGCGATGTCCCAGGCGTCCTCATGGTCGAAGCCCGCGTCCTCCAAGGGCTTAAAGTGCTGCTCGGTGATGGTGTCGGCGCGGCACACGGCCAGGGCGAAGTCCAGCATGGCGCGCTCTCTTGGTCCCAGGGCCGCGTTCTCGTAGTTGATGGCCACCTGGGTGAGGGTGATCCAGGCTTAGCTCATCGTGGAAAAATTGTTATCTCTAGAAATAAGCGTGTCACGCGACAACTGCTGAAAGGTATCAAACTGAACAGACAAGTTTTACGTTCGAATTCCAAGAGAGGATTAAGTTGTGGGAGAGTCAGACAGGAAGTAGACACCTTAGCACAATGCTCACATTCCAGCAACCCCTTTTATTGTAATTATCTTCCTAACAATGCTGAAGTAGAACTGAAATGCTGACAGAATGTAGTATGAATGTTGGAATGGCTTCAATGTTGAAGAGTTTGTATTTCCAGGAAAAACGGAATTTGGTTTGGAACTTTGTAAAGTGTTAGTTTGAATGCCTTGGATGAGTTGAAGGTGGAATGGTTTGAATCGGTTGAAAAATGTGGAAGTTTGAAAAATGGCCAATTAATTTTAAATGCGGAAAATAAAAAAATAATAAAAAAGGAATTATGGAAAATACGGGAATTTTTTGAATTGTTGAAGTAGGGCACAGAATTCCTGAATGGTTTGAATAAGATGAACATTCTGGGAATTGTGGAACTTTTAAGAATTTCTCATTGATTTCAATGGGAATTTCCAAAAAAATGGGGCATTTTGGGAAAAGCGGGAATTTTTTGGAAAATGATAAAAAAAAAAAAAAACCTTCAGGGTTTCCCTCACATTCATCCATTTGTGGCGGCCCGCCACGAAAGAATTACGGCCGCCACAAATAAAAAAAATAGAAAATATATTTTTTTTAATTTTTTTTTAGGCTTTTGACTCGCTCAACCGCTCATAAAAGCAATGGGACTCTGTCTGTGAATGGAACTTGTAGTTACATATTATATAAATGTGTAAATATTATAATAATATGTGCATAAAGTTTTGTAATTATATTCCAACTGCGCATTCTTCTTGGTCATCGCCGCCACCGCCGCTGCCCCTAACCACCCCCGCTGCCCCTAACCACCCCCGCTGCCCGACCACACCAGCACAAATAGATGCCTGACCTGTGGGAAACACAGCACTTATATGTCTGAATGAGTTGAAGTGGTTGGTTTTGACATTTTTTTGTATCGGTCAATAAATGTTGAAGTCGTAACACGTTGAATTGAGAAATGGTATTATGGAATTCCTGGAACTTCAGGAAAACAAGGAATCTTTCCAGTTGAAAAACAATTTTGTTTTTTGTCCTGATTAAAAGGAATGTTTTGATGGTGGAACGGTTGAAGTTGGGTTGAAAAATGTGGGAGGAGTAGTCGCTACAAAAAAGGGTGGAAATACGTCTTTGGAAAACCAGGAATTCTGGAAAATCCTGGATTGTTTTTTAACTTGGAAATAGGGTAGTTTGAATTTCCAGGATGGTGGAATGGTTTGAATTGATTGAAAAATGTGGGAAATGTGGAAGTTTGAAAAATGGCCAATTCATTTTGAATGGGGACAATGAAAAAACACATTTTTATTTGAAAGGAATAATGGGAAATCCGGGAATTTTTTTTAGAATTGTTGAACTAGAGCACAGAATTTCTGAATGGTTTGAATAAGATGAACATTGTGGGGATTATGGAACTTTTAAGAATTTCTCATTGATTTCAATGGAAATTTCCCAAAAAATGGGGCATTTTGGGAAAAGCGGGAATTTTTTGGAAAATGGTAAAAAAAACACTTAAATGTCTGAATGAGTTGAAGTGGTTGGTTTTGACATTTTTCGTAGCGGTCAATAAATGTTGAAGTCATAACACGTTGAATTGAGAAATGGTATTACGGAATTCCTGGAACTTCGGGAAAACCGGGAATCTTTCCAGTTGAAAAACAATTTTGTTTTTTGTCCTGATTAAGAGGAATGTTTTGATGGTGGAACGGTTGAAGTTGGGTTGAAAAATGTGGGAGGAGTAGTCGCCACAAAAAAGGGTGGAAATACGTCTTTGGAAAACCAGGATTTCTGGAAAATCCTGGATTGTTTTTTAACTTGGAAATAGGATAGTTTGAATTTCCAGGATGGTGGAATGGTTTAAATTGATTGAAAAATGTGGGAATTGTGGAAGTTTGAAAAATGGCCAAATCATTTTGAATGGGGAAAATGAAAAACATTTTTTTTTTTTTTTTTTTTTTAAAAAGGATTAATGAAAAATCCTGGAATTTTTTTTAGAATTGTTGAAGTAGAGCACAGAATTCCTGAATGGTTTGAATAAGATGAAAAATGTGGAACTTTGAAGAATTTCCCATTAATTTCAATGGGAATTTAAAAAAATTTGGTCAATTTTGGGAAAAGTGGGAATTTTTTTGAAAATGGTAAAAAACTTGAATGGTCTGAATGAGTTGAAATGGTTGGTGTAAGATGTTAAGTAAGTAGTAACATGTTGGATTGAGAAATGGTATTACGGAATTCCTGGAATTTCGGGAAACACGGGAATTCTTCCAGTTCAAAAAACAACTTTGTTATTTTGTCCTGATTAAGAGGAACGATTTGACGATGGAACGGTTGAAGTGGGTTGAAAAACGTGGGAGGGGTAGTTGCCAGAAAAATGGGTGGAAATACGGCTTTGGAAAACCAGGAATTCTGGAAAATCCTGGATTGATTTTTAACTTGGAAATAGGGTAGTTTGAATTTCCAGAATGGTGGAATGTGTTGAAAGCTGAATGGTTTGAATCGATTGAAAAATGTGGGAATTGTGGAAGTTGGAAAAATTGCCAATTCATTTTGAATGGTAAAAAATGAAAAAAATAAAATAAAAATAAAAATAAAATAATTATGGGAAATCCGGGAATTTTTTGGGGAATTGTTGAAGTAGAGCACTAAATTCCTGAATGGTTTGAATAAGTTGAAATGTGTGAATTGTGGAACTTTGAATAATTTCCCATTGATTTCAATGACAATTTCCCAAAAATTGAGGAATTTCGGGAAAAGCTGGAATTTTTTTGAAAATGGTAAAAAACTTGAATGGTCTGAATGAGTTGAAATGGTTGGTGTTGGAATTTTTCCAATCGGTCGAGAAATGTTGAAGTAGTAACATGTTGAATTGAGAAATGGTATTTTATGGAACTTCGGGAAGACCGTGAATTTTTCCAGTTCAAAAAACAACTTTGTTTTTTTGTCCTGATTGAGAAAATGATTTGACGGTGGAAGATTTTAAGTGGGTTGAAAAATGTGGGCGAAGTAGTCGCCAGAAAAAAAGGTGGAAATACGGCTTTGGAAACCAGGAATTCTGGATAATCCTGGAATTTTTTTCGATCTTGTAAAAAGGGTAGTTTGAATTTCCAGGATGGTGGAACGTGTTGAAGGTAGAATGGTTTGAGTAAGTTGAAAAATGTGGAAATGGTGAAAGTTTGAAAAATGGCCAATTCATTTTGAATAGAGAAAAATGTCCCGGAAAACCTCTAATTCTGGGAAATCTGGGAATTTGTCAAGGGAAAGCCCGCGATACCCGAATAGGCTGAAAAGTTTGAAGTAGAAACGGTTTGAATCGGATGAAAAATGTGGAAGGAAGAGGGCGAAAAAATCTGGAGAAGAAGAAGAAGAAATGTGAATATGTGTGAATTCTTCAAAGCATTCCCACAATTATTAGCTTCATAAGCACTTTTCTCGACACACAGAGCACTTTGCAGTGAGAACTGACAACCCATCAACGAGGATGGCAGAAGCTGGATTCATACCAGGGACCCTCGACTGTCTGGACGGCCGCTCTACCGCCATTCTGAGGAGATAATACCGTAGACACAGAACCTGACGTCATCCTGTGATTTGTAACGACTAATAAGTCTACTAAAAGGGCTAAAACAATAGTATCTATATTTTTTAAGTAGGGTTGTACAGTTTACCGGTACTAGTTTAGTATCGCGGTACTAAAGAATCAAAAAGTTACCAACGGGCATGACGGCGCGTCTTTAATTCGTGACATTGCCGGTTTTGCGAGCAGAGGAGCATGTTCGGCAGCGCGCGCACACACACCCACACACACACACACAGAGTACTTACAAGCAGACACGGTGTGTAGACAGAAAAAGGAGAACGGACGTATTTTGGTCTAAAAACTAAAGATTATGGCAAAGTTATAACACTGAAACGCCCTCAGGAAGAGGTGCTTTAAACATGTCTAGCTAGTGTGGAGAATGCATATATTTTTAAGAGTTCTTTCTTTATTCATAGTCATGTTTAAAGCAGCTAATATTTTCCCATGTGCACTCTTTTTGCTTGTATCTTATGTCCGCAAGTAAACTCTGTGCTTTACCTTGAAGGGTTGGAATGTGGGAGTAGAGCATACTCCCTTTTTACCTTATCAGTATTAGAACAAAAAGGCTGTATTTGTATTCAATAGGTTGTCTCTCTCAGACCGCTTCTAGATGCCGCTATTAACGGACTGTGGGACTGGTCTCCTAAAGCTTTAGTGAAACTTGACAATATTCCTTCTCTGTCTTGGTGGTCCTTCTTACTCATGCATACTGCATACATGTCATCTAAAAGAATTTGGGATTGACCAGTGACTTGTATTCCCTGAGAGGAAGACTGGCAACTAACATCCATCCGCAGTCGTTAGTGTTTTAGCTACTTCTAAATCACTAATCCTCGCCTCCATGGCAACAAATAGTGAGTTTCTTACAAGTATCACTGGATGACGAGGCATAGCTAAACATGCTTCACTACACACCATAGCTCACCGGCATCAAAATGTAAAAAAACGCCATGGGTGGATCTACACCTGACATCCACTGTAATGATACCAACTACAATAGCGTATCTAGTTGATACTACCTTTTTTTTTTTTTTTTTTTTTTTTTTAAACGATACACATCCCTAGTTCCGATTTGAGAACCACTGCTGTAGATCTGCAGATGAACACACAACTGGATCTAACTAAGCAAGACACGGAACGAAAGCCAAGTTCATGTTACCTGGTCTGAAAGTGTGGGGTTCTTGGAGTAGATGCGGTGCAATGCACTGTGGGAAACCACGCAGTAAAGACACTTGTTGTGCACGCTGGTCGCCACCACAATCAGCTCGCGATCGGCCTTCGTTAATCTGCCTGCAAACAGGTGTTGAGTTCAGGTTGCGCGGTAAATTCCTAATCCATAGCAGGAAAATATACTCAATGATTTCGTACAAACCCCAAAACCAGTGAAGTGTGTAAATGGTAAATAAAAACAGAATACAATAATTTGCAAATCATTTTCAACTTATATTCAATTGAATGGACTGCAAAGACAAGATATTTAATGTTCGCACTAAAAAACGTGATTATTTTTTGCAAATACAAACCCCGTTGTATGAGTTGGGAAATTGTGTTGGATGTAAATATAAACGAAATACAATGATTTGCAAATCCTTTTCAACCCATATTCAATTGAATGCACTACAAAGACAATATATTTTATGTTCCAACCAAACTTTTTTCTTTATTGCAAATAATAATTAACGTAGAATTTCATGGCTGCAACACATGCCAAAGTAGTTGGGAAAGGGCATGTTCACCACTGTGTTACATCACATTTTCTTTTAACAACAGTCAATAAACTTTTGGGAACTGAGGAAACTAATTGTTGAAGCTTTGAAAGTGGAATTATTTCCCATTCTTGTTTTATGTAGAGCTTTAGTCGTTCAAAGGTCCGGGGTCTCCGCTGTCGTATTTTACGCTTTATAATGCGCCACACATTTGAGGGGAGACATGTCTAGACTGCAGGCGGGCCAGGAAAGTACTCGCACTCTTTTATTACGAAGCCACGCTGTTGTAAGACGTGCTGAATGTGGCTTGGCATTGCCTTGCTGAAATAAGCAGGGGCGTCCATGAAAAAGACGGCGCTTAGATGGCAGCATATGTTGTTCCAAAACCTGTATGTACCTTTCAGCATTACCGGTGCCTTCACAGATGTGTAAGTTAGCCATGCCTTGGGCACTAATGTACCCCCATACCATCACAGATGCTGGCTTTTGAAATTTTCGTCGATAACAGTCTGGATGGTTCGCTTCGCCTTTGGTCCGGATGACAAAACGTTGAATATTTCCAAAAACAATTTGAAATGTGGACTCGTCAGACCACAGAACCCTTTTCCACTTTGCATCAGTCCATCTTAGATGATCTCGGGCCCAGAGTAGCCGGTAGCGTTTCTGGATATTGTTGAAAATTGGCTTTCGCTTTGCCCATGTGGTGATATCCTTTAGAGATTGATGTCGTTTTTGGATACAGTGTCATCTGAGGGATCGAAGGTCACGGTAATTCAATGTTGGTTCCCGGCCATGCCACTTACGTGGAGGGATTTCTCCAGATTCTCTGAAACTTTTGATGATATTATGGACCGTAGATGTTGAAATCCCTAAATTTCTTGCAATTGCACTTTGTGAAACGTTGTTCTTAAACTGTTTGACTATTTGCTCACACAGTTCTGGACAAAAGGGATGTACCTCGCCCCATCCTTTCTTGTGAAAGACTGAGCATTTTTTGACAAGCTGTTTTTATACCCAATCATGGCACCCACCTCTTCCCAATTAGCATGCACACATGTGGGATATGTTCCAGATAAGTGTTTGATGAGCATTCCTCAACTTTATCAGTATTTATTGCCACCTTTCCCAACTTCTTTGTCATGTGTTGCTGGCATCAAATTCTAAAGTTAATGATTATTTGCAAAAAAATACTTTTTTTTTATCAGTTTGAACATCAAATATGTTGTCTTTGTAGCATATTCAACTGAATATGGGTTGAAAATGATTTGCAAATCATTGTATTCTGTTTATATTTACATCTAACAAAATTTCCCAACTCATATGGAAACGGGGTTTGTATAAAAAAAAAGGTCAGTAAATGATTCTATATAATTTGTAAACGCTCTGAAGTGGGAAAGGGGTAGGATTAAATAATGTTTACTTCTTCCTACTCCTTTTCGGCAGAGGTGGGTAGAGTAGCCAGAAATTGTGTTCAAGTAAGAGTACAGTTACTTTAGAGATTTATTACTCAAGTAAAAGTAAGGAGTAGTCACCCAAATATTTACTTGAGTAAAAGTAAAAAGTATGTTGTGAAAAAACTACTCAAGTACTGAGTAACTGATGAGTAACCGGATTACGGCAACAAATAATGCACAAAAACATAAAAATAGCAATGAGCAAATCCAGAGCCAGGAATATCTCTTAAGCAACTAAAACAATAATATATATTAAATAACAGTACATTAAATTAAAATAAAAAAATGGCACATTGAGCCACAATAGCTTAACAGCACCATAGCCTCAGTAGGCATTCATTGATTTGATTGATTGATTGATTAAAACATGTATTAGTAGATTGCACAGTACAGTACATATTCGGTACAATTGACCACTAAATGGTAACACCCCAATAAGTTTTTCAACGTTTAGCAATTACTTAATAAATGACCAAGTCGAGGTGATCTACCTCATATATACATATACACACATACATACATACATACATACATACACACACACATATATATATATATATATATATATATATATATATATATATATATATATATATATATATATATATATATATATACATACATACATACATACATACATACATACATACATACATACATACATACATACATACATACATACATACATACATACATACATACATACATACATACATACATACATACATACATACATACATACATACATACATACATACATACATACATACATACATACATACATACATACATACATACATACATACATACATACATACATACATATATGGGGACGGCGTGGCGCAGTGGGGAGAGAGGCCGTGCGCAACCCGAGCGTCCCTGGTTCAATTCCCACCTAGTACCAATCTCGTCACGTCCGTTGTGTCCTGAGCAAGACACTTCACCCTTGCTCCTGATGGGTGCTGGTTGGCGACTTGCATGGCAGCTCCCTCCATCAGTGTGTGAATGTGTGTGTGAATGGGTAAATGTGGAAGTAGTGTCAAAGCGCTTTGAGTACCTTGAAGGTAGAAAAGCGCTATACAAGTACAACCCATTTATTTATATATATATATATATATATATATATACATACACATTTATATATACAGTATATAATTTATATTTATTTATTTTGCCGTTTTTGTTCACATGTTGAAGGTGTTTTAATGAATATACATGCATGTTTAACATATAGATTCCTATCTTTCATGAAGACAAGAATATAAGTTGGTGTATTACCTGATTCTGATGACTTGCATTGATTGGAATCAGACGCCCACGTTTTCAAATGGAGAAGAAAAAAAGTTCCTCTTTTCTGTCCAATACCACATGAAAGTCGTTGGTTTTTGGCATCTTATCTGTCCAGCTTCCATATTCGTTTTTATAGACTTTACAAGAAATACATTGGCGGCAAACTCCGTGGCTTGCTAGCTTGTTTGCGGTGGCTTTCGGAGACTCTTATTGTGTTAGAGCGGGCGCGATGGAGTGGCACTTTTATTGTGAAGACAGGAACTGTGCGATCAGTCTTTAGGCTTTTGACGGGAAGTACGGTTGAAATGAAAAGTGTATTTTTTCCTTTACACTTTTGATTGATTGAAACTTGTATTAGTAGATTGCACAGTACAGTACATAATCCGTACAATTGACCACTAAATGGTAACACCCGAATAAGTTTTTTAACTTGTTTAAGTCGGGTCATGTGACCGCCTGGCTCTGTGTGATTGGTCCAACGTCACCAGTGACTGCATGTGATTGGTGAAACGCAGGCATGTGTAGATTCTACTTTGAAGCTCTGTCATTAACCAAAACAAACATTAATAGATCGATAAAAAAAAGTAACGAGTAGCGAGCTTGATGTAGATAAATGGAACGGAGTAAAAGTAGCGTTTCTTCTCTATAAATATACTTAAATAAAAGTAAAAGTATGTTGCATAAAAACTACTCGTAGAAGTACAATTTATCCCAAAAGTTACTCAAGTAAATGTAACGGAGTAAATGTAGCGCGTTACTACCCACCTCTGCTTTTCGGACATGATGTAAAGTGAAATGATACCAAAGTGTGTGGTGTATTATACTGTAAGTGTGTTCATGTTTGAAATAAACTAAAGAAAGAAATAACTAATGCTGCTGTATTTATTGTGCACGCTCAAATGGAGATGAAACACACACCTGTCTCCTTGTTCATGAGTTCATTGTAGTAGGAGAAGAAGGCTCTAAACTCAGCAGGTCTATGAGACAGGACTTTGAAGACATTGGGTAGGAAACCTCCCTGTAAACACATATGTTTAGAGCATTCAAAAAAAATAAAAACACGCTTGTTTTGTTGCTACCTTGGACTCCACTTCCTCCATTAGCTCCACTATGTCATAAGGCAGTTCTTTCTTGTAAGGCACCGGATAGCGGCTGATGGTCTCCGGGGGCTCACTGGAGAAAGGTCGGACCCTGGCCGTCCCCTCGGCCGGGAGCAGGCGACCCCAACGCGGGGACGTCTGCACGGGGAACAAACGTTAAGGAACGGACACGTAAACGCACCACGACTTGTTGGGGACAACTCACAAGGTGACTGGACGCCAAAAACAACCTCCGAACATAGACGCTCGCCATTAGAATTGATTTTGTATCAGAATGAGGAAGTTAGCTATTTGTTTTAAATCACTCAGAACATGAAGTTTTTATTGTCATTATCCAATCACCGTGTCGTGTTGTGGGTACCGCCTGTGGAGACGTAGCACGATCGGTCCACGCATGCGTGAAGACGACGTAATTTCCCGTCAACTTGTTTTACGGTAACTCTCTTTTCGAGAAATTGGGCCGCCATCTTGAAGCGGTGATGAGGAGCCTAAACTTGACAGTTGACAGGTAGAAAACAAAGATGGTGTTCAGCATTTTCCTGTTCAAACGAGCAGGACTGTTGACAATAAGAATCGTGGAATTACTTTTCACAAGTAAGATTTGACATTTTTCAATGATGTGGCCCCTATGGCTTCATCTTCAGTTCTCTCTGGATCGGTTCGCAGCCGAGTGTGAAGCGACCGGGATGAGAATCAGCACCTCCGAGTCCGAGTCTGTGGTTCTCGCCCGGAAAAGGGTGGAGTGCCATCTCCAGGTTGGGGAGGAGACCATGCCCCAAGTGGAGGAGTTCAAGTACCTCAGAGTCTTGTTCACGAGTGAAGGAAGAGTGGATCGTGAGATCGACAGGCGGATCGGTGCTGCGTCTTCAGTAATGCGGACGCTGTATCGATTCGTTGTGGTGAAGAAGGAGCTGAGCCGGAAGGCAGAGCTCTCAATTTACCGGTCGATCTACGTTCCTATCCTCACCTATGGTCATGAGCTTTGGGTTATGACAAGATCACGGCCGAATTGAGTTTCGTCCGCCGGGTGGCGGGTTTCTCCCTTAGAGATAGGGTGAGAAGCTCTGCCATTCGGGAGGACCTCAAAGTAAAGCCGCTGCTCCTCCACATGGAGAGGAGCCAGATGAGGTGGTTCAGGCATCTGGTCAGGATGCCACCCGAACGTCTCCCTAGGGAGGTGTTTAGGGCACGTCCGACCGGTAGGAGGCCACGGGGAAGACCCAGGACACGTTGGGAAGAGTATGTCTCCTGGCTGGCCTGGGAACGCCTCGGGATTCCCCAGGAGGAGCTGGACGAAGTGGCTGGGGAGAGGAGAGTCTGGGCTTATCCCAACCTCGGATAAGCGGAAGAAGACGGATGGATGGATGGATTTAACATTGACGTACAATTGTTTGTATTTTGTGAAAATAATATTACCACAGAGTTGAAAAGGAGCGTCCATCCATCCATCCATTCATTACCCACCGCTTGTCCCTTTTGGGGTGGCAGAGGGTGCTGGAGCCTATCACAGCTGCACATGGGCATAAGGCAGGGTACACCCTGGGCAAGATCTTCAATATTTGTATGTGAAAATCACAAAAAAATCTGCAATTCTGGATGTTGTTGATAAATGGCTTTCGCTTTGCATAGTAAATCATTAACTTGCACTTACAGAACTGTATTTAGTGACAGTGGTTTTCTGAAGTGTTCCTGAGCCCATGTGGTGATATCCTTTAGAGATTGATGTCGGTTTCTGACACAGTTCCGTCTGAGGGATCGAAGGTCACGGTCATTCAATGTTGGTTTCCGGCCATGCTGCTTACTCGGAGCGATTTCTCCAGATTCTCTGAACCTTTTGATGATATTATGGACCGTAGATCTTGAAATCCCTATATTTCTTGTATTTGCACTTTGAGGATGCTGGAGCCTATCTCAGCTGCACATGGGCGTAAGGCTGGGTAGACCCTAAACAAGATCTTCAATATTTGTATGTGAAAATCACAAATAAATCTTCTGGGGGAGGATGACACCACTACAGGGGTTTAGTTTACAAACTTTCAGCCCCACCTGAAACAAAATTCACCGCTGATTATCATGCATTCTCATTTTAGGCAAAGTACAAGACAATACTTTCTTAACAGTATAATTGTAAACAGGAATAAGTCTTCAATTAACAATATTCAAATACAAACATTGTTGGGTAAGACAGAATTTGGTTTTATTCTGAATCCAGTGAAACAGATTGGTGGTATTAGCTAATATAAAGACTTTCAGGTGTTTATATATGTCCATCTTGAAGTATTTAGCAGACGCTTTTATCCAAAGCGACAGACATAAAAAATACATATAAAATAATCACTGTAACATTTTCATTTAAAGGCCTACTAAATGAGATTTTCTTATTTAAACGGGGATAGCAGGTCCATTATATGTGTCATACATGATCATTTTGCGATATTGCCATATTTTTGCTGAAAGGATTTAGTGGAGAGCATCGATGATAAAGTTAGCAACTTTTGGTCGCTGATAAAAAAGCCTTGCCTTTACCGAAAGTAGCAGACGATGTGCGCGTGACGTCACGGGTTGTAGAGCTCCTCACATCCTCACATTGTTTACAATCACAGCAACCAGCAGATAGAGCGATTCGGACCGAGAAAGCGACAATTTCCCCATTAATATGAGCGAGGATGAAAGATTTGTAGATGAGGATAGTGAGAGTGAAGGACTAGAAAAAAAAAGGCGAGGGCTGTGAGAGCGATTCAGATGTTATTAGACACATTTACTATGATAATTCTGGAAAATCCCTTATCTGCTTATTGTACCTGAAAGTCGGAGGGGTGTGGCCACCGGTATGGTGACCGCCAGTGTCTCCGTTGGGAGGAGGTAATAGTCCACAGCTGCAGGAGGACGCAAGCTCCGCTCATAACTACGGTAAGAGCAGACTTATCACCACAATTTTTTCACCGAAACCTGCCGGTTGACATGTGGTCGGGAACCTTGTTCGCTTGACTGCTCTGTTCCACAGTAAAGCATCACCTTCGGGAATTTTAAACAAGGAAACACCGGCTGTGTTTGTGTTACTAAAGGCAGCAGCAATACACCGCTTCCTAGCTCCATCTTTCTACTTTGACTTCTCCATTATTAATTGAAAAAAATTGCAAAAGATTCAGCAACACAGATGTCCAGAATACTGTGTAATTATGCGATTAAAGCAGACTACTTATAGGTTGGATCGGGCTGGAAAAAAATGTCCGCTACTTTTGGTGACGTCAAACGCACGCATCATCATACTGCAACGTTTTCAACAGGATACTTCGCGGGAAATTTAAAATTGCAATTTAGTAAACTAAAAATGCCGTATTTGCATGTGTTGCAATGTTAATATTTCATCATTGATATATAAACTATCAGACTGTGTGGTCGGTAGTAGTGGGTTTCAGTAGGCCTTTAAGTAAAATGTCGTAACGCCGGTTCGGCATCGTGGTACCGGGTTCGATTCCCTCGAGGATGCGTCAAACGAAGAACACAACAAAGGTAGGATCTAACAAATTTATTAACAAAAAGTGAGCTCTGAACAAAAACACTGGAGCTAATAAAAAGGAAAACAAAAGACGCTAGCATGAAAGCTAGGAAATATAAGGAACTAAGACTTGGCACGATGGGACAAAAAGTAAAAACAAAGATGATTAGCATGTGAGCAAAAGATGACAATAAGGTGGCTTAACTAATGAGCTAGCGAGAAAAACATACCTGACGTTACTTGTTGCATGTGAGCAAATTAGAGTCCCAGGCAGAAGAATGAAAAGAGGAAGGCTTATAAAGGGAAGGTGATTAATAGAAAAGGTGTGCAGGAACCGGGAGTAACAGCTGAAACTAATAAGTAACCATGGTGATGGACTAAACGGGAAATAAACGCAACAAACGGAGAATGAGAAAAAAGATGGAAAAATAAACAATAATATGTGAAGATCCGAGTCACGGATCGCAACAAATGTAATACAAAATATCAATACAAAGTGTCAAGACTCTCATCTCATAGGTCCCTAATGTATTCATGCATTGTTTATGTAGGATATACACATGTATATATAACCTAATCAGATTGTTTCTTCAACTTAAAAATAGTTGACTGTTTTGTTCTCCCTTCTCTGGGATTTTATTCCCAGTTTTGATCTTGGACGTCTGGTCACTTATAGCATATAAAAATATTCTATTACTGTTAAGCAAACTATGAATAATAAAACATGCCAAAACATGTGTCCTTTATCATAGCTACACGTATGACGAAAGAAATGTGTGAAAATCAGTGGTATTTAGTGAGGTAAGATGAATTAAATTTGCGGACAGTTCATTGCTCCTCCCAAATGAGTTGCACTAAGTGGAGAGGATCACCACTCCAAAATGGCGGCCCCGCGTCTCGTCAGCGCCAGTAAGCGGTAGCGCTCCATGCTGCGTCTACTTATAAGATGTCTATGTGGTTTAATTTCTCTTCGGGCTTATAGAAGAGATCAAATTTGGTATTTTTGTAAATGACCGTAACATAGAAATGTTTGTCAACATTATTATGCTGCAGGCAAAAACAATTCTACATAAATGTCAATTTGTGAAAGTAAGAAAGGACTATTTCAACACTTTGTTTTAAAGATGTGCTATTTGGAGTTAAACAGTATGAAAAAAAAAATTGCAAAGGAATTGTACCTTTGCAACCTCATTATATTATTGGTTGAGTTTTATATACATAAATGTAAGTTTCTGAACAACAACAACAAAAAACTACGTAATTTCCTGTCAACTTGTTTTACGGCAGGTCGTTCGGAATACGGCATCATTTTTCTGACCTATGTGGCTCACTTTAATTTCTCTCCGCGACTATAAAAGAGATCAAATTTGGTATTTTTGTAAACGAGTGTAACATAGAAATGTTTGTCAACATTATTATGCTCCAGGCAAAAAAAATTCTACATAAATGTCGATTTATGACAGAAGGCCTACATTTTCTAATTGACTTAATGGGTTACAATTATCAATCAAATCTTGGGGAATGATAATAGTACAAAAGTCCTTAAATTGAGATCATTCTTAAAAAACATTTAAAGTGATTTAAGTAGCCATTTTTGTCTTTTTTTTCCATATTGTTTTTGTATTTTTTTCTCTATCTGTATTTGCTTTTGTTTTCTTTCCTTGATGTTGAAAGTTCTTTGACTTTTGTGTGAATTATTAAATGTATGTTTTTTGTTCAATTAAAAAAAAAAACATTTAAAGTGTTTTAGGTATCCCTTTTTGTCATTTTTTCATATTTCTATTGTATTATTTCTCTATCTGTATTTGCTTTTGTTTTCTTTTCTTTATGTTGAAAGTGCTTTGACTTTTGTGTGAATTATAAATGTATGTTTGTTGTTCAATAAACAAAACATTTTAAAGTGATTTAGGTAGCCCTTTTTGTCTCTTTAATTTTTTTCATATTTTGTGTATTATTACTCTATCTGTATTTGCTTTTGTTTTCTTTCCTTGATGTTAAAGGTGATTTGACTTTTTTGTGAATTATAAATGTATGTTTGTTGTCCAATAATAAAATAAAAACATTTAAAGTGATTTAGGTAGCCGTTTTTGTCCTTTTTTTCATATTTTTTAGTATTACTTCTCAATCTGTATTTGCTTTTGTTTTCTTTCCTTGAAGTTGAAAGTGCTTTGAGTTTTGTGTGAATTATAAAAGAATGCTTGTTGTTCAATAAAAAAAACATTTAATAGTGATTTAGGGAGCCTTTTTTGTCTTTTTTTTTTTCATATTTTTTAATATTATCACTCTACCTGTAGTTACTTTTGTTTTCTTTCGTTGATGTTGAAAGTGCTTTGACTTTTGTGTGAATTATAAATGTGTGTTTGTTGTCCAATAATTAAAAAAAACATTTAAAGTGATTTAGGTAGCCTTTTTGTCTTTTTTTTTTCATATTTTTTAGTATTATTACTCTATCTGTATTTGCTTTACTTTTCTTTCCTTGATGTTAAAAGTGATTTGACTTTTGTGTGAATTATAAATGTATGTTATTTGTCCAATAAAAAAAATAAAAAAATTAAGTGATTTAGGTAGCCGTTCTGGTCTTTTTTTTAAAATATATTTTTTAGTGTTACTTTTCAATCTGTATTCGCTTTGGTTTTCTTTCCTTGATGTTGAAAGTGCTTTGAGTTTTGTGTGAGTCATAAATGTATGTTTGTTGTTCAATAAACAAAAACATTTTAAAGTGATTTAGGTAGTCCTTTTTGTCTTTTTTATTTTTTTCATATTTTTTAAGTATTGTTACCCTATCTGTATTCGCTTTTGTTTTCTTTCCAAGATGGTGAAAGTGCTTTGACTTTTGTGTGAATTATAAATGTATGTTTGTTGTTCAATTAACAAAAACATTTTAAAGTGATTTAGGTCGCACTTTTTGTCTTTTTTATTTATTTATTTTTCGTATTTTTTTTAGTATTATTACTTTATTTGTATTTGATTTTGTTTTCTTTCTTTGACCTTGAAAGTGATTTGACTTTTGTTTGAATTATAAATGTATGTTTGTTTTTCAATTAAAAAAAAACATTCAAAGTGATTTAAGTAGCCCTTTTTGTCTTTTTTTTCAAATGTTTTTGTATTATTTTTCTATCTGTATTTGCTTTTGTTTTCTTTCCCTGATGTTGAAAGTGCTTTGACTTTTATGTGTGAATTATAAATGTATGTTTGTTGTTCAATAAAAATAAACATTTAAAGTGATTTAGGTAACCCTTTTGTCTTTTTTTTCATATTTTTTAGTATTATTACTCTATCTGTATTTGCTTTTGTTTTCTTTCCTTGATGTTGAATATTCTTTGGCTTTTTTGTGTATTATAAATGTATGTTTGTTGTTCATCCACCCATCCATTTCCTACCGCTTGTCCCTTTTGGGGTTGCGGGGGGTGCTGGAGCCTATCTCAGCTGCATTCAGGTGGAAGGCGGCGTACACCCTGGACAAGTCGCATCCAAATCACAGGGCCAACACAGATCCATCCATTTTCTACCACTTATTCCCTTTCGGGTCGCGGGGGGCGCTGGAGCCTATCTCAGCTGCATTCAGGCGGAAGGCGGTGTACACCCTGGAAAGTTGCCCCCAAATCACAGGGCCAACACAGATAGACAAACAAAATTCACACCCACATTCACACACTAGGGCCAATTTAGTGTTGCCAAAATATTAAATGTACTTGCTAAATTAAACCTCTGAGGTGTGTTTAATGAATACTTAGGCCTACTACGCTACCATGCTTTAATGTCGGTCACTTGGGAAGCCAAGCTTTTCCTAAGGTGGTACTTGGTTTCTATATCATCTTCAGGTCTTTCGGTCGATATAATTATTCTTTTATTGTTGTTTTGTGTTATGCCTCTTTGCCAGAACCCTATTTTTATGGCAAAAACACAAAATAGGCCTTTTTTTTTTAATAATTTCAAAGTGAAACATTTGATATTAACTAGGTCAAAATTCATAACAATATTTGTTTTTAATTCATTATTATTTTTGAGCAATAACAGTTTAAAACAAATCCCTCTAAAATTATCTTATCCATATATATATATATATATATATATATATACATATATATATATATAGAGCTCATAAGGTTGCCCTTTTTGTCTTTTTTTGTATTATTACTCAATCTGTATTTGCTTTTGTTTTCTTTCCTTGATGCTAAAAGTGCTTTGACTTTTTTTGTGTGAATTATAAATGGATGATTGTTGTTTGATAAAAAAAAACAAAAAAACAAGGCATACCTCACTTGCTCCATTTTATGATACATAACATGACATTTTCTTGGGGGTTTTACTTTTATTTCCGAATGTTTATTGCCTAAAACAGTGGTTCTCAACCTTTTTTCAGTGATGTACCCCCTGTGAACATTTTTTTAATTTAAGTACCCCCTAATCAGAGCAAAGCATTTTTGGTTGGAAAAAAATATATAAAGAAGTAAAATACAGCACTATGTCATCAGTTTCTCATTTAATTAAATTTTATAATAGTGCAAAATATTGCTCATTTGTAGTGGTCTTTCTTGAACTATTTGGAAAAAAAAGATATAAAAATAACTAAAAACTTGTTAAAAAATAAAAAAGTGATTCAATTATAAAGATTTCTACAGATAGAAGTAATCATCAACTTAAAGTGCCATCTTTGGGGATGGTAATAGAGATTCATCTGGATTCATGAACTTAATTCTAAACATTTCTTCACAAAATAAGAAATATTTAACATCAATATTAATGGAACATGTCCACAAAAAATCTAGCTGTCAACACTGAATATTGCATTGTTGTATTTTTTTCACAGTTTATGAACTTACATTCACATTTTCTTAAAATTTTATTCAATGAATATATTTATAAAGGATTTTTTAATTGTTGCTATTTTTAGAATATTTTTTAAAAATCTCACGTACCCCTTGGCATACCTTCCAAGTACCCCCAGGGGTACGCTCACCCCCATTTGATAACCACTGCCCTAAAAGACAAGTCCCAATGTGGCACATTGCACAATTGCCTGTTTTCAGGCGGAAAAAGGTCTTATTCAACATTTTGTCTTAAAGACGTGCTATTTGGATTTACACAGTATGAGAAAAAAATGTAAAATTAAATTTACCTTTGCAACGTCATTATACTATTGGCTAAGTTTCCATCCATCCATCCGTCCATTTTCTACCGCTTGTCCCGTTTTAAGTTCTATAGTCATAAAATGTAAGATTCTCAAAAAAAACAACAACAAAAAAATGTCGCAGTTTATTCCAAAATGATTGTGCGTCTGTCTCCTATGTAATTGCCCTCTGGAATAATGTTGTAAATGACATCTGTTGGGTCAAAAAGTGGTCCCTTCCTAACAGGTATTTACTTAACAACAAAGTCAAAGAGATATCTTTTAAAATCATTCATTGCCCTGTAAAGACTGTGATGGTTGGATACAAGAAGGACGTTGATACCTGCACCTTTTGTAACATGCATCCAGAGACTGTTAACCACTTGTTTTGGACTTGTGAAAACACTCGATCACTATGACAGGGCATCTGTTGCTTCATCCTGGACAATATTCATGACAAATTTGTGCTTTGCTTTAAAGATGTGATTTTTGGTTTTACACTGAATGAACAAAAATTTGAAAAGGAATTCTACCTTTGCAACCTCATTATTCTATTGGCTAAGTTTTATATTCATAAATGTAATTTTCTCAATACCAGATCTGTATGTTGTACCTTTAAAAAAGATTTTGAACTTTACTTTAAAACGCTCTCTACCTCTAAAAACCAAAAAGTTGTCAAAACGATGATGATGTGTTCTTTTTTTTTTGTAAATATATTTTATTACATTTTACAGTTAAAATGACATTAAACAGTCATACTTTGCTCACGCAAACCCTTCATACAGGCACACACCCACTCATACACACTCACATACACACTTGACTCAAGGTTTACAGTATAGACCTTATTAGAAAAGATACCCAATTATTGTATCTATATATACACATAACTATATATATATATATATATATATACATATATATATATATATATATATATATATATATATATATACATATATATATATATATACATATATATCCTGCTGCAGCTAATGATCAGCAGGGTATCTAGACCATAGCAAAATGGATGAATATTCCTTGGCATCAAGGATACTCGGGAAGTGATAACAAAATCACCTTCCGAGGGCCTGTCCACCGTACACACTTAGTAAGGAAAATAATAAGTAAAAATTACAGGGCTTCATCAATACAAAACAATAATCACACACACACAAAAAAGCAAGTAAACCATGACAAAACCATATCAAAAGTGACACAAAAAAAAAACAATTGTAGTGTAGAATCAATACAAAAAATAATAACAATAAAAAAAAAGGAATACAACTAAAAAAAAGATGGTGCTGATGCTGTGTTCTAAATTTAAGTTATTGAATGAATCTGAATGAGCCTATGGCTTTGCACCTGGTTTATTATATAAATATTTTTTTACATTCTATTTTTGTTACTTTGAATTTAAAAACCCCTGGCGCTGTTTTGTACTGTTTTTATAATGTTTTGTAATGTTTTATACTGTTGTTGAACTATTTTTATTATTGTTTATCTTCTGTTTATTAATGTTTAAATTGATAAATAAACATAAACAAAAGTACGTCATTTCCTGTCAACTTGTTTTACGGGAATCCCTCTTTGCGACAGGTCGTTTGGAATACGGCATCATTTTTCCGACCTTTGTGGCCTGGTGTAATTCCTCTCCGCGCCACTAGATGCCGTTTCAGTCTTTAACAAAATGACCTAACCGCAAATATATCACATTTGTCGCTCAAATTTAATCCCTTCTTGTTTTCGAACTGCTCCGGCGAGACATTCAACTCGGTGGTGTCCTCCAGTCACTTAATTTTGAACTGTAATGCGTGCTGTATGAACGTTGCCAACAGCTAAAAAAAAAAAAAAAAAGACGGTCATTAAAAAAAACCGGAAGTCCCGCCTTAACGTCCATGTTTCTTTCTTTTTTAAAGATAGGTTTAGCTTTGCTGCATTCTTTCACTTTGAGGTCATTTATTTCTGTAAAATACTTTCACTGAGTACAGATTGAACACACAAAGCAAGGGAATGTTTTATCACGTAAGTTGTTTATTTTCATAGTGCTTTACCAATTGGATTTTTTTGCTCGTGTTTCATTGGTGGCCATCATTACCTACAATTTGTAGAAATGTCGTGGATTGTGGTAAAAAAAATGTACTCGAGTAACCCCAAATTTAACATCTTTGACTCACATGTGTCTTTTATGATCACAGATATCATTGGAACATGAAACGTTACTTCACCCGAGGTATTTTGGCCCCAACCTTCTTAACACTGTCAAACAGAAGCTGTTTACTGAGGTGGAGGGGACTTGCACCGGAAAGTGAGTAAAATTGACATCAGGGGCCAACTGGGGGCCCTGTGTGGATTGTGGGCATAAAAAAATGTCAACATAGCCAGATATGCCAGCATTTAGACTTAGACTTGGGCAGGGCGGTATATATGGTAGAGCAGGGGTCACCAACGCGGTGCCCGCGGGCACCAGGTCGCCCGTAAGGATCAGATGAGTCGCCCGCTGGCCTGTTCTAAAAATACCGTATTTCCTTGAATTGCCGCCGGGGCGCTAATTAATTTTAAAACCTCTTCTCACTCCTGCGCTTACCAAATGCATGCGGTAAAAGTAAGCATGAGCTAATTATTTTAAAGGGGAACATTATCACAATTTCAGAAGGGTTAACACCAATAAAAATCAGTTCCCAGTGGCTTATTTTATTTTTAGAAGTTTTTTTCAAAATTTTACCCATCATGGAATATCCCTAAAAAAGGCTTTAAAGTGCCTGATTTTTGCTATCTGTAAATCCACCGTCCATTTTCCTGTGACGTCATTTAGTGATGCCAACATGGCGGATAGCACAGCAAGATATAGCGACATTAGCTCGGATTCAGACTCGGATTTCAGCGGCTTAAGCGATTCAACAGATTACGCATGTATTGAAACACGACAAGTTGAGTTTATATCAAAATGTTCTATTTTGGTTTCACCTGACCACATGACATTCTCCCAATCCTCTGCTGTATCATCCATGTATCCATTTTGGTATAAACTTAACTCGTCGTGTTTGGAGGAAGAAGAATACTGAGTTGCATCCCAAGAACACCATACCTACTGTGAAGCAAGGGGGTGGAAACATCATGCTTTGGGGCTGTTTTTCTCTTAAGGGGACAGGATGATTGATCTGTGTTAAGGAAAAAATGAATGGGCCATGTATCGTGAGATTTTGAGCCAAAACCTCCTTCCATCAGTGAGAGCTTTGAATGGTTGACCAAATACTTATTTTCCACCATAATTTACAAATAAATTCTTAAAAATTCCTACAATGTGAATTCCTGATTTTTTTTCACATTCTGTCTCTCATAGTTGAAGTGTACCTATGATGAAAATTACAGACCTCTGTCATCATTTTAAGAGGGAGAACTTGCACAATCGGTGGCTGACTAAATACTTTTTTGCCCCACTGTATATGCATAGGGAGCGGTGGGCAGCAGCGGTGCCCACGCCCGGGAATCATTTTTGATGATTTAACCTCCAATTCCAACCCTTCATGCTGAGTGCCAAGCATGGAGGTAATGGGTCCCATTTTTATAGTCTTTCGTATGACTCACAACCTACCGATCTCAGGGCGGGCACTCTACAGTAACCACAAGGTCATCCTCGTCACGGGTGAGACGAGGATGGTTTGTTGTGATCCCAATATGTAGACAACAATGGGAGACAGTGAGTAGGTAAAAATGTATTTAATGCTTCAACCAAAAATGAACGAAAGGGAAAGGAAAAGGCGATAGCCATGCAAAACGAAAGTAGAAGTGAACCGGCCAAAAAGGAAACAGAAACAGAATGCTGCATGACAGTAAAGACTTACTGCGTCCACAAAGTACATCCGTACATGACATGACAATCAACAATGTCCACACAAAGAAGGATAGCAACAACTTAACGCAAAGCAGGTGCAGGGAATAGCGTTCAAAGGAAGACATGAAGCTGCTACAGGAAAACACCAACAAAACAGGAAAGGCCACCAAAATAACAGCGCAAGACGAGAACTAAAGCACAGGAAAACACCGACCAACTCAAAATAAGGCATGACGACCTGGTGGAGTATAATTTTTTAACGTTTCCTGCTGGTGGTGTGCCTCCATGTTTTTAAAAATGAAAAAAATGAACCTTGCCTCGAAAAACACTGATGTAGACTACAAGGAAGTATTTTAAGTGTAGAAAAAAATAATCATAATTCGACTATTTTAAACAAACATGTTTTTGTCTCCTTTTTGTCACATGTCTAAAGCCTGCACTGGAGCCAATTTGTGTTGTGATAATGATAACTAACATCACTTAGCATAAAAAAAACAGATTTACATCTGCAAAGCCAGGAATGTTGCAGTATAAGTGTTGCATTACTTAAAAATATGTGTGCAGTATCGAGTGAGTGTGTGCCAGTGGGTGGGACATTGTGAGTGCCACGGCTACATTTGCAGACACGACAAAAAGGCCCTTTTTTTGTCTATGCTTCTCTTGCAGATACGGTTTTGTCATCGCAGTCACCACCATCGACAACATCGGGGCAGGTGTGATCCAGCCGGGCAGAGGCTTTGTTTTGTATCCAGTCAAATACAAGGCAATTGTGTTCCGGCCATTTAAAGGGGAAGTGGTTGATGCGGTCGTGACTCAGGTCAACAAGGTAAGGTCCTGAATAAGGGTGCACATTTTGAACTGATTTTGTCACAGTTTGTTGACTTTTGTTTTTGCTTAGCAACACCAAATATAAATATAATAAGAACATGTTCAGAATACATACGTCACATTGCCCTGAAAATAATCCAGGCTTAAATATAGTTTCGATTAAAGGGGAACTACACTCTTTTGGAATTTTCACAATCCTTATGTGAGATAAGCAAACACATGTTTTAAATTGCTATGCATTCTAACTCGTAAATAAACTCTAGCAAAATTACTTTATCCTCTTCGTCCCTGACGGGACATAAGGCTTCGACGATCTGCCTCCATCTGGACCTGTCTTGAGCAACATGCTGTGCCTCGCCCCAGGTTAGGTTCATCCCCTTCAGCTCACCTGTCACCGTCCGCCGCCACGTGTTCTTGGGCCAGCCTTGCTTCCTTTTCCCAGGTGGAGTGCAATGTAGTGTGGCCTAGGGGATGCGGTCTTGGTCCATCCTGAGAACATGCCCAAGCCATTGGTATCGGCGGCATTTGATCTCTAGAACCACACTGTTGCACTTGGTCTTCTTGTATAGATGTGCATTGGATATTTTCTCGGGCCAGAAGATTTGACAGAGTTTTCTGATTTTAGTGTCATTCATCAAGAAAGATAACAATAATGAAATGCTGTTATCCGATTACAGAAATGATTAAAAAAAAAAACTTAATGATGAACTTGCAAATGAAAAGTTGCCGGAATCTACACTTTATCCCAGAGCTGGGCAAATGTTTTGACTCAAGGCCATATTGAGAGGAAAAAATTTGTCTGGGGGGCCAAGGTGTATGTGTGTATAATTTACATTTGCATATTTAGCTTTGGGCTTCACGGTGGCAGAGGGGTTAGTGCCTCTGCCTCACAATACGAAGGTCCTGCAGTCCTGGGTTCAAGCCCATGCTCTATGTGGAGTTTGCATGTTCTCCCCGTGAATGCTTGGGTTCCCTCCGGGTACTCCAGCTTCCTCCCACTTCCAAAGACATGCACCTGGGGATAGGTTGATTGGCAACACTAAATTGGCCCTAGCGTGTGAATGTGAGTGTGAATGTTGTCTGTCTATCTGTGTTGGTCCTGCGATGAGGTGGCGACTTGCCCAGGGTTTAGGCCGCCTTCCGCCCGATTGTAGCTGAGATAGGCGCCAGCGCCCCCCGCAACCCCAAAAGGAAATAACTGGTAGAAAATGGATGGATGGATATTTAGCTTTAAAAATCTGTAATACCGTATGTGTGTTTGGGTACCTTATTTTCTGGAACACTAATACCAAAAGTCACTATGTCCAATAGAATTGTAAACACATTATGCTTGACCACCTAAAAAAAAACAGAATGGAATTTTACAGCTTTTTACTGAATGAGACACCCAAAGTGTACATGAAAATAAAGAAAGTGGCATTTACAATATTAACTATGAACAATAAAATACTGAATATCAACAACATATGAACATATTTTACTTCTCAGACCAAGCAAAACACAACACAAATGTAACAAACAGCAAAATATGAATGCAAAGTGTCTAAATAGCGGAGTGGGACTCTGACACAGTAATCAACTGTTTGGAAACGTAGCTATGAGACAGGGACTATTTTGTATTGATTGGCAATTACAAAGCTGTACAAACAAAAATGACGTGGAGTACCCCAAGGGTCCATTTTGGGCCCGCTACTCTTTAAATATACCTATGTTCCCACTGGCAGAGCTCATGGAAATAATAATTTGTAACACGCACATTTACATAACCATATCTCCTAGAGACAATAGTCAAATTTGAGTGCGAGCCAGATGTGTTTGTCAAATTGAACGATTGGATAAGTCAAAACTTTCTTCCGTAGAATTAAGGAAAAACTGAAATATTTTTTGGAGCCAAAGAAGAACAATCTGAAGTCCACACTCAGCTTCCATCAGTAATGTTATAAAGCACGAACCAAGCTAAAACCTAGGTAATGTTGTAATATTGTACATGATAATTGTTATATATTGTATATATGATATTGACAAAATATATTATTATATATTTGTATATATAATATTCTGTACATATAATATTTAAATAGTACGTACATATGTTAACGTACATATGTTATATTTTACATCGCTATATTTAGTCTTTTTATACCTGTATTGTCCTTTCCATCCTTACACTTTCCATCATTGTAACTGAGCTACTGTGTGGAACAATTTCCTTTGTGGATCGTTAAAGTTCCTCTAAGTCTAAGTCTAGGTATACGGACTCTAACCTGAATTTCAACATCCACATTAAGGATTTTTTTTGTTGTTAAATCATCTTATTATCATTTAAAAACACATTTGTTTATTTTTGTACACTGGACATTTGTAAGGCTGTCCTTACTCGTACGGCTGGGCGATATGGCAATCATTTACGTTATGGAAGTAGTTTGACATGTACTTCGGTATCAGGGAGGTGTAGCGGATTTTATAGACTAGGCTCAGTGCAAGTTGTTTTACTCTGTCCTCCACCCTGAGCCAGCCCACTTTGGAGAAGTGGGTAGGAGTGAGGTGTGATCTGGGGTGGATGTGTAGAAGTAACCTGACTACCTTGTTCTGGGATGTTTGGAGTCTAGATTTGAGGGTTTTGGAGGTGCTGGGGAACCAGGAGGTGCAAGCGTAATCGGAAAAGGGTTGAACGAGGGTTCCCGTTAGAATCTTCAAGGTGCTTTTGTTGACTAGAGAGGAGATTCTGTAGAGAAATGTCGTCCGTTGGTTGACCTTTCTGATTACCTTGGTTGCCATTTTATCACAGGAAAGATTAGCCTGTAGAATGGAACCTAGGTAGGTGACCTCACTGACGTAAGATATTTTATGTAATTCCATTTGAATTTTCTTGTGCACGAAACGTGCCCCACAAATAAACTTGACTTGTCTTTCTTGTATGTTGCAGGTTGGTTTGTTCACAGAAATTGGACCCATGTCTTGTTTCATCTCCCGTCACGTGAGTCCACTTTCAACCAGAACCCTAGACACTGTCTGGTCTGCATGCTCTAAACTCCCCCCGATCCACTCTAAACAAATATGTTTTCCTTACAGTCCATCCCCTCAGAAATGGAGTTTGATCCCAACTCTAACCCGCCATGTTATAAGACAGTGGATGAGGTGAGGATAAACGTTTACACGACAACTCCCTGGTAAAAATAAGAAAGTTGGCCTGCATTGAACACGTTTTGAACATGCCTGACTTCGACAGACGGCCATTTTTAGTACAGACGGTAGAAAATGGATGAAGGAAACCATAACACTTTCAAACCTTCCTTCCAATTTTTGATGCAAAGAAGAAACTGCATGAACCAAACCTAAATTTTTAAAGGGCCATACTGGACCGAAAAAAATAAAAAACAAATCTGTCTGCAGCCGCAAAAAATTAAAAGCCTTGTGTGAGCCTTATAAGGAAGGCAAGACATGTTGAGGCGGTACGCCTCCTCTGCCGGCTGGTATCACAGTAATGTGCGAATCAATACTAGAATATCAATAGCGCCGAAACCAGATACTTATGCTATAATATCGATTCTCAAATCAATATAACGATACCTTTTGTACCTCAGTTATTTGAGATAATGTACAAAACAAGTGAAGTTGGCACGTTGTGTAAATGTTAAATAAAAACAGAATACAATGCTTTGCAAATCCTTTTCAGCTTATATTCAATTGAATAGACTGCAAAGACAATATACTTAATGTTCGAACTGAGAAGCAACATTTTTTTTTGCAAATAATCATTAACTTAGAATTTAATGGCAGCCACACGTTGCAAAAAAGTTGGCACAGGAGCATTTTTACCAATGTGTTACATGGCCTTTCCTTTGAACAACATTCAGTAAAGGTTTGGGAACTGAGGAGACACATTTTTGAAGCTTTTCAGGTGAAATTATTTCCCATTCTTGCTTGATATAGAGCTTAAGTTGTTCAATAGTCCGGGGTCTCGGTTATGGTATTTTAGGCTTCATAATGCACCACACATTGTCAGTGTGAGACAGGTCTGGACTACAGGCAGGCCAGTCTACTTCTAAGCCACGCTGTTGTAACACGTGCAGAATGTAGCTTGGCATTGTCTTGCTGAAATACGCTGGGGCTTCTATGAAAATGATGTTGCTTGGATTGCAACATATGTTGCTCCAAAACCTGTATGTACCTTTCAGCATTAATGGTGCCTTCACAGATGTGTAAGTTACCCATGCCTTGGGCACTAATACACCCCCATACCATCACAGATGCTGGCTTTTTAACTTTGCGCCTAGGACAATCTGGATGGTTCTTTTCCACGACGTCCGCAATTTCCAAAAACAATTTGGAAATTGGACTGTCTTATTGTGACGGTCCACTCCCTATACGATCAGTGCCAGAGCTTGGTCCGCATTGCCGGCAGTAAGTCGAACACATTTCCAGTGAGGGTTGGACTCCGCCAAGGCTGTCCTTGTTCATAAATTTTATGGACAGAATTTCTAGGCGCAGTCAAGGCGTTGAGGGGTTCCGGTTTGGTGACCGCAGGATTAGGTCTCTGCTTTTTGCAGATGATGTGGTCCTGATGGCTTCATCTGACCGGGATCTTCAGCTCTCACTGGATCGGTTTGCGGCCGAGTGTGAAGCGACCGGAATGAGAATCAGCACCTCCAAGTCCGAGTCCATGGTTCTCGCCCGGAAAAGGGTGGAATGCCATCTCCGGGTTGGGGAGGAGACCCTGCCCCAAGTGGAGGAGTTCAAATACCTAGGAGTCTTGTTCACGAGTGAGGGAAGAGTGGATTGTGAGATCGACAGGCGGATCGGTGCTGCGTCTTCAGTAATGCGGACGTTGTACCAATCCGTTGTGGTGAAGAAGGAGCTGAGCCGGAAGGCAAAGCTCTCAATTTACCGGTCGATCTGCGTTCCCATCCTCACCTATGGTCATGAACTTTGTGTAATGACCGAAAGGATAAGATCACGGGTACAAGCGGCCGAAATGAGTTTCCTCCGCCGGGTGAGAAGCTCTGTCATCCGGGAGGAACTCAAAGTAAAGCCGCTGCTCCTTCACATCGAGAGGAGCCAGATGAGGTGGTTCGGGCATCTGGTCAGGATGCCACCTGAACACCTTCCTAGGGAGGTTTTTAGGGCACGTCCAACCGGTAGGAGGCCACGGGGAAGACCCAGAACACGTTGGGAAGACTATGGCCTGGGAACGCCTCGGGATCCCCCGGGAAGAGCTAGACGAAGTGGCTGGGGAAAGGGAAGTCTGGGTTTCCCGGCTTAGGCTGTTGCCCCCGCGACCCGACCTCGGATAAGCGGAAGAAGATGGATGGAATTTGAAATGTGGACTTGTCCGACCACAGAACACTTTTCCACTTTGCATAGTCCATCTTAGATGAACTCGGGCCCAACGAAGCCAGCAGCGTTTCTGGATGTTGTTGATAAATTGCTTTTGCTTGTAGTACAGTTTTAACTTGCACTTACAAATGTAGCGACAGTGGTTTTCTGAATTGTTCCTGAGCCCATGGGGTGAAATCCTTTACACACTGATGTCGGTTTTTGATGCAGTACCGCCTGAGGGATCGAAGGTCACGGGCATTGCCACTTAAGTGCAGTGATTTCTCCAGATTCTCTGGACCTTCTGATGATATTACAGACCATAGATGGTGAAATCCCTAAATTCCTTGCAATAGTTGGTTGAGAAATGTTGTTCTTAAACTGTTGGACAATTTGCTCACACATTTGTTCACAAAGTGGTGACCCTCGTCCCGTCCTTGTTTGTAAATGACTGAGCATTTCATGGAGGCTGCTTTCATACCCAATCATGGCACCCACCTGTTCCCAATTAGCCTGTTCACCTGTGGGATGTTCCAAATAATTGTTTGTTTGATGAGCATTCCTCAACTTCCTCAGTCTTTTTTGCCACCTGTGCTAGCTTTTTTGAAACATCAAATCAAATTGAAAATGAGCTAATATTTGCAAAAAATAACAAAGCTTACCAGTTAATTATCTTCTCGCAGTGTATTCAATTGAAATATAGGTTGACAAATCATTGTATTCTGTTTTTATTTACCATTTACACAACGTGCCAAATTCACTGGTTTTGGGTTTTGTATATCACCAGCAGCAACACAACTTAAAGTGACTAAATAACCAAATCTTGTCTAAATGAAACATGATTGGTGGAAACTACTTTTTCCTCCCCCAGGTAAGTACGTAATGCGCTAGCAAGAAAACAACCGACAATTAAAACTAGTCACTCAGTATTATATGAAAAAAAAACAAGTGTATGTATACTTTTATTGTAGGCTATTTGGAGACACTGTAAATAGAGCTGAATATCTGAATTTTTTGACCTAATGTGTCTCACTGCAACCTGGCACAAACCGGCCCTTCTGGCTATAAATACCTGGAGAAGGCCCGCAGCTTGGGGCAAGTTGGTGGCATAGCCGTTCTCCACAAGGACCACCTGGAACTGTCCCCTGTCCCCTGCCACCGCTGTCCACTTTCTAATGCTTTGAATTCAACTGTAAACCCCCACTTTTCCATGACTCTGCTCGTCATTTACCGACCACCCAAACAAAATGCAACTTTCATCTCCGAAGTTTCTGACCTCCTTCACCACCCTTTGCTCAACATCCACAATAGTCATAACTGGGTGACATAAACATCCATGTGGACAACCCATCCTGCCATTTTGCATCTGACTTCCTACAACTACTGGACTCTCTGGACCTCACACAGCATGTGGATTCCCCCACACACAGCAAGGGACACATGCTTGACCTGGTCATCACAGACTCCATTCCCATCAACAATCTGGTCACCTACTCACTGGGCGTGTCTGACCACAAGGTCATCTCCAAGGAGCTACCGTTCCCTACCTGTCATACCAAGCCCAAACGCCAACTCCATCCATCCACCCATCCATTTTCTACCGCTTGTCGCTTTTAGGGATTGTGGGGGGTGCTGGAGCCTATCTCAGCTGCATTCGGGCAGAAGGCGAGAACATGCAAACTCCATACAGAAAGATCCCGAGCCCGGGATTGAACTCAGGACTACTCAGGACCTTTGTAGTGTGAGGCACATGCACTAACCCCTGTACCACCGTGCAAACGCCAAATCAATTTCCGTAATTTTAAAAACATGAACCCAGCCACATTCACCTCTGACCTTGACCTCCTCTCTACTGCAATCCCTCCATCCTTGAGCAATGCAGACGACCACTACAACACCAATATGAAAAACCTCCTTGACCCCCACGCCCTCTTAAAACCCGTACAGTCACCTTCTAACACTCAGCACCCTGGTTCACACCCGAGCTGAGGAAAATGAAGACGGCCGGGCGGGCTCTGTAGCGGTAGAAAATTTCCACTGGGCTAACTGTCCCCAGACAGGCCTTTAGGGAACATCAAAAGGCCTACGCAAGATCCCTCGGGGAGGCACAGTCACAGTTTTACTCCAACATAATCAACAAAAACCCTGCCAACTCTAATACACTCTTCTCCACCGTCAACCACTTTCTGCAACCACAAACCTCCAAACACCATACCACAACAGCTGATCAATGCAACACCTACCTTGAGTTCTTCAGAACTAAGGAAGACAACATGCGCTCCCTCCTTTCTGGCCCCATCACTCAAATTGTCCCAACCATCGTCCCACTGCCCCCTCTCCTCTTTCACCAGCACTACACAGCAAGAGATTGAGGACATTGTCAGAGGAATGAAGCCCTCTACCTGTGCCCTGGACCCTCTTCCCACCACCCTAGTCAGACCGGCCACATTCCATCAGCTCTTAGGACTGCCATCGTCACTCCTCTTCTTAAAAAGCCCTCCCTCGACCCAGACACCCTCTCCAACTGCAGGCCCTTTTCAAACCTCCCATTCCTCTAAAATACTGGAGAAAGTAGTCACCCCACAGCTTCAAAATCAACAACATCAGCGAAAAATTTCAATCTGGTTTCCGTTCTATCCATAGTACAGAAACCGCCCTCGTCAGGGTCACTAACGACCCCCTAATGGCGGCAAATGCCGGCTCCCCATCTCCCTTACAGCCGCATTTGACACTGTCGACCACAACATCCTAATCAGTCGCTTTCAATCCACCATCGGTCTCAACAATACAGCACTACAGTGGTGCAAATCCTACACCTCCAGTCGGTCAGAATATGTCTCCCTGGGAGGTTCACATTCGCGCACCCTGCCTGTCACCTGCGGTGTACCTCAGGGATCTGTCCTCGGCCCCACCCTGTTCAGCTTTTACCTGCTACTCCTTGGCCGTATCATCAGCAGACATGGAATATCCTTCCATTTCTATACTGATGATACGCACCTCTACCTGCAAACAATTCAAACCTCACCCTCATCACCAACGCCCCTCTCCATTCTCTCCACCTGCCTGGAGGAGATAAAGATGCATGAATGAGCATCATCTTCCTGCAGCTCAATAGCTCAAAAACAGTGGTCATAAAAATAGGCACCCCACACCAGATAAACACATGCCCCATAACCAGCATCGCCTTCTCTGCACAGGACCTGCCACTCTCCCCAGTTGTCACAAACCTGGGAAAATGGACCCCTACCTGCACTTTGAAGCCCACATCGAACATCTGTGCAAAACCCCTTTCTTTCACCTCCGCAACATCTCAAGACTCCGCCCCTCACTCAACTCAGCCGACACTGAAAGACTCCGCCACGCCTTCATCTCCTCCAGGCTTGATTACTGCAACGCACTTCTCGTCAGGGTCCCCCAAAAAGAACATCAAAAAGCTCCAGTACATCCAAAACAGCGCAGCGAGGATCCTGACCAGAGTGCACAAGCGTGATCATATCACACCCATGCACAAATCACTCCACTGGCTCCCTATTGCATCTCAGACCCAATTCAAGATTAACCTGCTAACACACCACTGCATCTACGGCAACGCCCCCTCCTAACTCCAGGACCTAGTTTCCCCTCAACCTCCTACCCGCAACCTCCGCTCCTCAAACACTAACCTCTTCCAACCCATCAGGACAAACTTAGACTCAATGGCCTGGCGGGCTTTCTGCTTGACCGCACCCAAACTCTGGAACGCTCTCCCCAACCATGTTAGAGCACCTCAGTCGGTCGACAGTTTTAAGAAGGGACTAAAACCCATCTTTTTAGCACAGCTTTTACCTTAATCCTCTGCGTTCTTGTTTTTAAATACATTGCTTGCCTATCTGTTTATCTAGTGTTTATCTAGTGCAGGGGTAGGGAACCTATAGCTCTAGAGCCAGATGTGGCTCTTTTGATGACTGCGTCTGGCCCTCGGATAAATCTGAGCTGACATTGCTTAACACAATAAGCAATGAAAAATTCCACTTGTAATCACAGTGTTAAAAATAATGTTCAAAATATAAAACATTCTCATGCATTTTTAATCCATCCATCCGTTTTCTACCGCACCTGTTTAAGAAGTTGCGTTAATGGTAGGAAGTTATTTATTTACTATTGGTTAGTGTGGGGCTTGCCCTCCTGGGGGTTCTTCAGACCACCAAGCACCGACATGAGAGTCTATTTCAGGGTTACAATATTGTTTTATTTTTCAATAAGTCTCTCAGTTGCTTTCCAGCAATTGTCTTTTTGTCTTTCGTCCTCGCTTGTGCTTTGGCTCCAGCTCCAACCCCGTCTCTCCTCCTGGCTGTTGCTTATAACCGAGCAGCAGGTGATTAGATAACAAGGCCCAGATGGGCCATCTACGCACCTGTCACTGATTTCAAGGCTGATCCTGGCAACTCCCCACTTTGCTGCAGGCCACGCCCCCCTCCACAGTTAGCTTTAGAATAACAATGTTATTACAAAGAATAAGAGACCTATTGTAGTCGAGAAATGTGGCTCTTACTTAAAAATGCAGGCGTTTAGTTGTGTTCAGTGTTAAAAAAAATATTATATGGCTCTTACAGAAATACATTTTAAAATATTTGGCTTGTTGGCTCTCTCAGCCAAAAGGGTTCCCGACCCCTGATCTAATGTGTGTCATGTTTTTATTTCTATCTCAATGTTTTCTAGTGTTTATCTAGTGTGTGTCATGTTTTTATTTCTATTTTAATGATTTATTATATATCCTAGCATTCTATTTTATGTATTTATTTATTTCTTATACTTTGCAGCACTTTGAGATTTTAACAAATGTAAAGTGTGTTACAAATTTAATTCATTATTATTATTAATTTGCATAAGAGAACATTCAGTGCAGAAAAACGCTGTCAATAGTTTTTCCATCAGAATTTTTTTTTTTTTTTTTTGTGTTGGAAGATAATTCCCTGACAGCAGCAAAACTTGAAATACGCTCATTTTTAAATTTCACCAGGGAAGTATCGATATCAGATTGGTATTAGATTGTCACTGAAGGCATCAAAACTATGAATGAACACAAGTGGAGTTATGTACTTAACAAAAAAAAAAAGGTGAAATAACTGAAAACATGTTTTATATCTTACTTTCTTCAAAATAGCCACCCTTTGCTCTGATTTCCTTTTCGGACACTTTTGGCATTCTCTCGATGAGTTTCAAGAGGTAGTCACCTAAAATGGTTTTCACTTCACAGCTGGGCTTGAAGCTCATGGAGAGAATGCCAAGAGTCAAAAGTAAAAAGCCGTCATCAGAGCAAAGGGTGGCTTTTTTGAAGAAACTAGAAGATAAAACATGTTTTCAGTTATTTCACCTTTTTTTGTTACTTACAGTACATACTCGGTGGCCTAGTGGTTAGAGTGTCTGCCCTGAGATGGGTAGGTTGTGAGTTCAAACCCCGGCCGAGTCATACCAAAGACTATAAAAATGGGACCCACTACTTCCCTGCTTGGCACTCAGCATCAGGGGTTGGAATTGGGGGTTAAATCACCAAAAATGATTCCCGGGCATGGCACCGCTGCTGCCACTGCTCCCCTCATCTCCCAGGGCGTGAACAAGGGGATGGGTCAAATGCAGAGGAAAAATTTCACCACACCTAGTGTGTGTGTGACAATCATTGGAACTTTAACTTCAACTCCACAAGTTTTGATGCCTTCAGTGACAATCTACAATGTCATGAAAATGAAGGAAACGCTTTGAATGAGAAGGTGTGTGCAAACTTTTGGCATGTACTGTATATTCCCAAACTTTTTCCATGTCATAATTTTTTTTTTTTTTTAAACCTCCAAAGAGCCATTAGGCGGCGCTAAAGAGCCATGGTTTGCTGATCCGCTGGTTAAAGTGTTGTGTAAATGGTCCCTAAGTAAACTATCTTTCCCCCATGCTTTTTTAAAGGAAGTTGCCTTAATAAACAATGTTTTGTTTTCAAGGATATCGTAATCCAGCAAGATGATGAGATCAGGCTTAAGATTGTGGGAACGAGAGTGGACAAGAATGATATTGTACGTATTTTTGTCAGGTTGCAATGCTATTATGTGTTGGCATTCTTCATTTGTGTTTAATTTGCAAGTGATGTACAGTGTCAGTTTAGATGTACACTGTCCGTCAATGGAAAGTCAAATGGGACAAAAGGAAATTATCTTTAAATCTTGAATTACTTTAATGTGTTATTAATTAAAATTGTAATTAAGTAAAAGGAAATAATGTATAAATAATTTAATGTAGAAGGATACTTTTTTAACAATTTAATTAATTCACAATTACAATATATATTTCACAATTTGATGTTAACTATTTCATGAGTCAACCTGTGTGGAAGCACTTCAGGAATGTCTTTTATCTGTCAAATTCAGCCGTCTTAGTCCAGAGGCAGATCCTAATATTTGTTTGTTTGGAGGAATGCTGGTCGATATCTAGGTCAGAAACCGCATAGCTGGCCTCAATAAATTCCTCCACTTTAACTGCTCCATGCCCTGGATCAGCAAGTCCTGCTTCCGCGTATTGTGCAAGGTCTAAAACATCTACAACCAACTCACAAAAAAGTAGGAGAATATCCTCCTTAGTCGCCATGTTTTGAAATACTTCCAGGATTCAGACCATAGCAACCATTAAACTAGGATTTATTCCCGCCTACTGACTTTGGTGAGTTTGACAGAATAACTACTGTAAGTCCATGAAGCGCTTCCTCCACAGACACATGAATAAATGATAAATAATTAGTTAAGCCATGGATAATCAATTCCATCAGAGAATTCATAATTGCTCTCTGCAATATTTAATTTAAGTGTGAAATAATTAAATATTAACAAAATAAATATAGGAGTAATATTTACTTTATCTTAAATTAATTGACATATTTAATAACATATTTATGCATTAAAATCCATCCATCCATCCATTTTCTACCGCTTATTCCCTTTCGGGGTCGCGGGGAGCGCTGGCGCCTATCTCAGCTACAATTGGGCGGAAGGCGGGGTACACCCTGGACAAGTCGCCACCTCATCGCAGGGCCAACACAGATAGACAGACAACATTCACACTCACATTCACACACTAGGGCCAATTTAGTGTTGCCAATCAACCTATCCCCAGGTGCATGTCTTTAAAATCCAATTTTAATTAATTAATGACATATTTATGTAATTATTTTAAGATGTATCTATTTTATTCTGTCCCATTTGACCTTCCATGTCAGTCTAACAAACCAGTTGAAAATCAACTTTCATTACTTTTTTTTTTCCTTCAGTTTGCTATTGGCTCTCTCATGGATGACTATTTAGGTGAGTGTTACTCTATTTTGCATTACACAATTGTGTAAGAAAATGTATAACACAAATACAGTGTTTCCCACAGAACTGAACCTAAAATTTGGGGGGGTTGGATGAGGTCATTGCCTAAATAACAAGATGGGAGTTTTTGGATATTAGTTGTTAAAAGAAAAACAAATCTACAATTTAATTGGTCTGATTAAAAAGTCTTTAATGTCAATTTGACGTGGGTAAAATACGTCAGGCCACACTAGAAATCTTTTGTTACATTTTTCCACTCGTTGTTGTACTCATACAATCAATTGCATTAAAATGATTCAATGTATAACTAAAAGCCTTCACTACATAGACATCAATAAATAGTAAGGCTGTCAAACAAATAAAATATTTAATCACATTTCTTTTCATGGATTAATCGCAGATATTTTTCATTATTAATAAAGGTACCCTAGACAGATAATTTAAGTTTTTAATACCATGACCTTTGACACTATTTCCACATCCACCCATTCACACACTGATGGCGGGAGCTGCCATGCAAAGCCCTAACCACCACCCATCAGGAGAAAAGGTGAAGTGTCTTGCTCAAGGACACGACGGCCGTGACGAAATTGGTAGAAGGTGGGGATTGAACCAGGAACCATCAGGTTGCTGGCACGGACACTCTCCCAACCCGCCACACCGTCCCCATATCCAATTAGCGGGACGTGATGCCAGTAAAATCTGTTTTGATGCAAGTAAAAAAGAGAACGTGAATTTAAAATCATTTTAGGGTCTAATTGGGGACCGATTTCCCTTTGGGACAGAGGACCCTATTGAATTTGTAAGGTTTTATTATTATTATTTATTATTATTGTTATTATTATTATTATACCGCCACCTCTTTGAGCTGTAATTTGACCCCCTTAACACGCTTCAAAACTCACCAAATTTGACACATACAACAGGACTGGCAAAAATCCAAATTTGACACATACAACAGGACTGGCAAAAATTGCGATCTAATCAAAAAAACCAAACCCCAAAACTCAAAATTGCGCTCTAGCGCCCCCTAGGACAAAAACACAGACAAAACTGTCTCTGACTTCCAGTATGAATGTTGTAGAAAAATGAAACAAAAACCTCTATGTAGGTCTCAGTTAGACCTATATTTCATACAATGACACCCTCCGGCTAAAATCAACAGGAAGTTAGCAATTCCCCCTTCAATACAAAAGTTGGCTAAAAAATGTCCCTTTTTTTCAAACATTATCTCTTCTGAGGCATTCACAATGCATTAGAGTCTCAAAATGGCGGCACCAAGGCGTCCTTATAAAATGCCCAAGCCACTTTACAACTGTTATTACTATGAGACTGGTGTATAACTTATGTGTATACAACTTTTTCTCTGTGTAATAATCCATCCATCCAGCAGCCCAAGCGGTCCTGTCTATCGCTGCTTGCAGCTTTAATTTCTTAATTGTACCTCTAAATAATAATTGAGAGTCAATAATGATATTAATGACACATTACCAAAAATTCTGCATTTTAACAAAGAAAAATTTAATTTTTGTTAAGTACATAACCTACCTACAGTACCTACTCAGTGGCCTAGTGGTTAGAGTGTCCGTCCTGAGATGGGTAGGTCGTGAGTTCAAACCCCGGCCGAGTCATACCAAAGACTATAAAAATGGGACCCTTTACCTCCCTGCTTGGCACTCAGCATCAAGCGTTGGAATTGGGGATTGAAACACCAAAAATGATTCCCGGGCGCAGCCACCGCTGCTGCCCACTGCTCCCCTCACCTCTCAGGGGGTGATCATGGTTGATGGGTCAAATGCAGAGAATAATTTCGCCACACCTAATGTGTGTGTGTGTGACAATCATTGGTACTTTAACTTCAACCTCTGTGTTGATTGTACGGTCCTGTTTTTGTGAATGAATAATGATGATTACGTGTTTTTGTTTTTTTCTAGGCCTCGTGAGCTGATCAGCCATGAAGTATACAAATGATAGTTTGGTTTTTTTGATCAAAAACCCCTCTATTTTTTTAAATTACAGTTTGTAAACTCTTAAAGTGTGTTTCATCTAACAAAACTGACTTTTTAGGGGGTTTTGTGTAAGGAACTATCTTCCTTTTACACCTTACTTTATTATAGTTTTCATCTACATGTGAACTTGGTATTCTTCAATTTTTTTTGTATGTCACGATCATAATAAAATGTTTTTTGTTTTTTTAAATCTGTGGTTCTTATTTGGCTCTATATTAGTATCGCCACAATGCAAACAAGGACGTCCTCACCAACGTATTAAAGACTTAATCAAGAGGAACTTTAATTATTTTTCCTTCGACATTGACAACTGGAAGATCTAACTGGCGTGCAGCAATTAACAATGGCTGCAGAGTCTCTCAAGAGGCATTCTTGGAAGAGAGTAGGGTTGTCTCCATACCAATATTTTGGTACAGGTACCAAAGTGTATTTCGATACTTTTCTTAATAAAGGGGACTGCAAAAAAAATGCCATTATTGACTTTATTTTAACAAGAAAAATCTTAGGTTACATGAAACATATGTTCATTATTGCAATTTAGTCCTTAAATAAAATAGTGAACATACTAGACAACTTGTCTTTTAGTAGTAAGTAAACAAACAAAGGCTCCTAAGTAGTCTGCTGATGTATGCAGTAACATATTGTGTCATTTATACACCTATTACTTTGTCAACATTACAAAGGACAAGTGGTAGAATATTAACTATTAATCTACTTGTTCATATACTGTTAATATCTGCTTATTTTCTGTTTCAACATGTTCTATCTACACTTCTGTTAAAATGTAATAATCACCTATTCTTCTGTTGTTTGATACTTTAAATAAGTTTTGGATGATACCACACATTTCGGTATCGATCCGATATAGTCACTCATGAAACGGTCAGAGAAGCACAAAGCTGCGGCAACGCAGCACCGGTCACAGCCCAGGATTACGGGCTACATTATTAAATGGAGACCTGAGGTTGTAATTTATGTCGAGACAAAGATGGCTCTGCTGATAGCTGCCAGCAACATCCCGTTCTCATTCGCGGATGTTTTCCACAAATCCGTGAAGGATACGTTACCGGATTCAGAGATCGCTCACCAGTACGCAAATGGCAGAACAAAGGCTACTCAAATAGTGAAAGGTGAGTGTATAGGGCTGCCACCCGTCCCTTATGATACGGACGGGATCCGCCGGGAGGAGCTGGACAAAGTGGCTGGGGAAAGGGAAGGCCAGGCTTTCCTGCTTAGGCTGCTGCCCCCGCGACCCGACCTCGGATAAGCGGAAGAAGATGGATGGTATCAAATGTGATGAATATTTAATGGACGACAATAGAAACAAGTCTTTTGGCTTTTTTAACCATTTATTTGCCTTTTTGGAGCATTACATGGATTAAATTATTTACGATGTCAATAAACTTCTCAATCAATCAATTAAAAGCAATTTAAGGGCTTCCGTACTCTTGATCATTCTCCAACATTTGATTGATAAATTTAAATAAACTATTAGAAAATGTAGACCTTACTTTCATAATTGTTTTTAAAGGCCTACTGAAATGAGATGTTTTTATTTAAACGGGGATAGCAGGTCCGTTCTGTGTCATACTTAAACATTTTGCGATATTTCGATATTTTTGCTGAAAGGATTTAGTAGAGAACATCGACGATAAAGTTCGCAGTTTTTGATGCTGATAAAAAAGCCGTGCCTGTACCGGAAGTAGCAGATGATGTGCGTGTGACGTCACGGGTTGTAGAGCTCCTCACATCTGAACATTGTTTACAATCATGGCCACCAGCAGCGAGAGCGATTCGGACCGAGAAAGCGACGATTTCCCCATTAATTTGAGCGAGGATGAAAAATGTGTGGATGAGGAAAGTGAAAGTGAAGGACTATAAAAAAAAAAGACGCGGGCAGTGGGAGCGATTTCAGATGTTATTAGACACATTTACTAGGATAATTCTGGAAAATCCCTTATCTGCTTATTGTGTTACTAGTGTTTTAGTGAGATTATATGGTCGTACCGTAACGTCGGAGGGGTGTGGCCACGGGTGTGGTGACCACCAGTGTCTCTGAAGGAAGCCACGTTTCTCGACGTGTGCGAAACGAAGGCAGCCGTTGGGGCCGAGCTGAGATTTGTTTTTTTCCCCTACTCCACGGTGGAAGCATCCCACGTTCGGGGGCAGCCCGTTGGAGGAGGCAAAAAAGTCCGCAGCTGCCTCTTTGACAGGTGCACAAGGAATGACGCAAGGTCTCCGCTCATGTCTACGGTAAGAGCCGACTTATCACCACAATTTTCTCACCGAAACCTGCCTGTTGACATGTGGTAGGGAACATGTTCCATAGTAAAGCTTCACGTCATCTTTCGGGAATGGAAACAAGGAAACACCAGCTGTGTTTGTGTTGCTAAAGGCAGCCGCAATACACCCCTTCCCACCTACATATTTCTTCTTTGACGTCTCCATTAGTAATTGAACAAATTGCAAAAGATTCAGCAACACAGATGTTCATAATACTGTGTAGTTATGCGATTAAAGCAGACGACTTATAGCTGGGATCGGGGCTGGAACAAAATGTCCGCTAAACGTCAGGATACTTTGCGCAAAATTTCAAATTGCAATTTAGTAAACTAAAAAGGCCGTATTGGCATGTGTTGCAATGTTAATATTTCATCATTGATATATAAACTATCAGACTGCGTGGTCGGTTGTAGTGGGTTTCAGTAGGCCTTTAACATTATACTTTTAACAGGTTTTTGGTTGCTACAGGTAGATAGCATTTTTAAGTAAAGTTGTATTATTATTATTCTGTATTATATGTGTTTTATGTTGCATGAGTGCACCGATAAAAATATCCTAGTTTGTGAGACCGTAATCAAAAAATGGCAATAAAAAACTATTCTGATTACAACTCTTTTTTGTAAAAGGTGCAAAAAAGGGTTTCGTATTGAAAACCTTACATTTATGAATTTAAAACTTATGCAGGTTCCAAAGGTAAAAATTCCTTTCTTCGAAGAAAACCCTCTCGTGTACGCGCACGTCACGTGGGTAAATACGTCATCGGCGCGCGCCGTCGTTCTTTCTTTCTCTCGTCCTGAAGATGGCGGCAGGGGTGAGTAAGATGGAGAGTTTTTTTGTATTTCAGCCTCACCATCCATCCTAAATCTTTGTCATCGTGGCCGTCACATGGCGGAATTGGACGAAGGTTGTACGTTGGGGCTCTCCCGCTGCAGTATCGGGCTGTATTTGCCACGTAATTCACCTGGGGGTAGTTGTAACAATCGTTAGCCCGCTGCTACACTGACGTTGCATTGGAACAGAAAGACGCCCATCTTGTGCCACGGTAGCGGTTCTAAATCAACCAAACATATCGACAGTCTCTCCTTTTCAAAATGACGGTGTTTATTTTTTAATTAAGCAACGTTTGCGCTTGTTTGTAGTTGATTAAAATGTTACATTTTTGGGTTTAAGGTGCCAGCTGGCACAAATGATGCAATGATGGTGAAACGTGAGTCCTATCTTTTTTTTTTAAAGGTTATATTAAAACAAATTTTCAAGATATATTAAAATCTTGTATTCTCCACCCTCCATTGCAAAATTAACAGATGCCTTGTTAGGTCTGGGCGAAATGGCCTTTCTTTAATATAAATAAATATCTCGATATTTTTAGGCCATATCGCGATACACGATATATCTCTTGATATGTTGCCTTAGCCTTGAATGAAAACTTGATGCATATACCGTTCTTCCTTGAATTGCCGCCGGGGCGCTAATTAATTTAAAGCCTCTTCTCGTTCCTGCGCTTACCAAAGGCAGGCGGTAAAAGTAAGCATGCGCTAAATATTTTCTCTCTCTCCGGCACTTACCAAAGGCATGCAGTTAAAATTTGAGTGTGATGTAAGCTTGGACCTTAAATCCTACTGAATAGCTCTTAATCTTCTTCCCTTTAAGTGATTTCAAATTACTGGTATTAAAATCAGCCTCCTCCATTTTGAAAATGACGGGAAGTGTCACTCGTGACGTCACAAGTTAGACCAGGCGGTAATACTAAGCATGCGCTAATTACTTTGCGAAGCGAGTGTGACCAGGCAGTAATTCAAGGCAGGCGCATACTAAATGCCCTGCGGCAAATCAAGGAAATGCAGTATGATTCTGTCTCTACATCAAAACATTCTTCTTCATACTGCGTCAATATATGCTACTTTTAAAGGCTTACTGAAATGAGATTTTCTTATTTAAACGGGGATAGCAGGTCCATTTTATATGTCATACTGGATCATTTTGCGATGTTGCAATATTTTTGCTGAAAGGATTTAGTAGAGAACCTCGACGATAACTTTTGGTGCAGATTAAAAAAACCTTGCCTGTACCGGAAGTAGCAGACGATATGCGCGTGACGTCACGGGTTGTGGAGCTCCTCACGTCTGAACATTGTTTACAATCATGGCCACTGGTGTTGTGTCGTTAGCAAACGTTAGTCCGAACGAACAAATCTTTTGAGTGGACGTACTGAACCGAATCACTTCATGAACTGATTCGTTCCTTTCTCAGTTCAGTTGAGCTCCGCGGGTATGAGTGGAACTGGCCCATTCTGTGACTCACTGAACCCTCGACGTTGGCGAACGACGCAGCCAGCTACTTATCATGGGGGGGTTGGGCTGAGCGAACGATTCGTTCACCTCGGATTAACGACATGAATCACTCAGTGAAAGACAACGCTCTCGCTCTCTGCTCGTGGATGAGGAAAGTGAGAGTGAAGGACTAAAATAATAAAAGGACTATACAGTGGGACCGATTCAGATGTTATTAGACAAATTTACTAGGATAATCCTGGAAAATCCCTATGTGCTTATTGTGTTAATAGTGTTTTAGTGAGATTATATGGTCGTACCTGTACAACCTGGAGGTTGGCCCCGCACTTTTCTTCAGCACCAGTCGACGGGTGGTGGCGATGCCCATCTTTGCCCTTCGCAAAGGACCCTCTTCGAAACACGATCTTTCGAAATGATCGCTGCATAATACACTGTACTTTGTATGTGTGGTCCAATCCAACCATGTTTGCTTGACCGCTCTGTTCCATAGTAAAGCTTCGCTGTGTTTGTGTTGCTAAAGGCGGTCACAATACACCGCTTCCCACCTACAGGTTTCTTCTTTGACGTCTCCATTATTCATTAAACAAATTGCAAAAGATTCAGCAACACAGATGTACAGAATACTGTGAAATGTGATGAAAAGAGACGAATTATAGCTGTGAACGGTGCTGGAACAAAATGTCCTCTACAATGCGTGACGTGACGTCATGCGTCATCAAACCGCGACGTTTTAGCATTAAACCTCCGCGCGAAATCTAAAATTGCAATTTAGTAAACTAAACCGGCAGTATTGGCATGTGTTGCAATGTTAAGATTTCATCATTGATATATAAACTATCAGACTGTGGTTGGTAGTAGTGGGTTTCAGTAGGCCTTTAAACTTTTATGCAGAGAGGGAAATCACAACTAAGTCAATTTAGCAAAACTGTATTAAACTGTTAAGCAGTGGCACAAACATTCATGTCATTTCTAAAACAAAGTGCAAGATTGTCATACATTTTAAAACAAGCTATAAGCGTACTTTTGTGAACGTTGTCACCAAGATGACATCAAAACAACACTAAATTGGAGCTTTTCTCAGCTACATTCGGGCGGAAGGCGGGGTGAGAGTGTGAATGTTATGTCTCTGTGTTGGCCCTGAAATGAGGTGGCGACTTGTCATAGAGTCGTCTTAAAAAAAATTTCTAAATGTAAAAGATTTTTGGCTCTTTGGTCAAAATGTTCCATAGATGATGTTTTACAGATCGTCTTCAAGTAGCTTTCTGACAGTCGCTTCAGGTTGTGCCATTTTGTGTCCCTTGAAAAATCGTCTGACCGCAACCCTCTAATAACTAAAGTTCTTTGGGTTAATAATGTAAACTCGCTCCACCGGTATGTTTTAGCGCTTTCATGGCGAGTTTACTCATCGATAAAAGTAAGCTTTACACTACTTAAAATTAAAAATGGCACTTAAACCATTACGATCAAGACATTTTGATAGATTTTTGAGCACCGTGTGTAATGTTCTATATTTTTAATGGAATGTTGGTGTTTGAGACTTATCTCTTATGTTTGCCATCTACTGGTCACACTTTTAATCATACACCCTGTTCCAAAGAAAATAGTGCAGCGTTTTAGTTGGTACTGCAGGGAAATCTGGGTATTTGTTCTGTTGTGTTGCGGTACATATATTCTCTCCAAATGTTTGTCATTGTTATTTAGTGTGGTTTCACAATACGGCGCATATTTATGACAGTGTTGGAGTTGTTTATACGGCCACCCTTAGTGTGACGTGTATGGCTTTTGAGTAAGAATGCCCTTCAATCATTTGTACATTGTGTTTTGGAAATCAATATAATCATTAAAATTGGCAATGATCATCAAGAAAACAGATTTTCTTGACATCTTCAATTTAATATTAATTTCATACTTTTCAATGCTTTAAAAGTATTGAGGTTAGTAAGCTAAACCTTATAGTCCGGGAAATTCGGTAAACAAAACACCGCTGGAAAGCGATAATCTGTTGTAAAAAACGTCTCCCCAGGTGTGGAGTTACGGAATTTTTCGTTCTTTCTGATTTTAATTTGTAAAAAGACACAAAAAATGTGTTAACGCCAACTGATTGTGGTAGAATATGGACTTCCTTGTGCATAAAGACAAAATGGTAAAGCTGGTTGCTAAACACAAGTTTTAATAAGCTTGGATTTTGACTATCTGACCATATCATTCTACACGTCTCCTGCTTTACAGACTCTGTACACCTACCCGGAGAACTGGCGAGCCTTCAAGGCTCAGATTGCTGCCCAGTACAGTGGCGCTAGTCTCAAAGTAGCCAGTAGTGCCCCTGCCTTTACCTTCGGGCAGACAAACCGTACCCCGGCCTTCCTCAACAACTTTCCACTGGGCAAGGTTGGTGCATGCCCTCAAACATTGTTGCTTATAAACTGCAAACCAATTTAACTGACTAACATGCCGTACTTTTGTGTAATTGTTTGAATAGGTACCTGCCTACCAAGGAGATGACGGTTTCTGTCTGTTCGAGAGCAATGCCATTGCTCACTACTGTGAGTATAGGTCCTTGATTGTTGATGTAGAGCAGTGCTTCTCAATTACACCCTCCCCAAGGAAGAAAAAACATTGTGTGCCCCGCCCCGACTATAAATAGTACCATTTGTCTATAAAATTGTCCTAAGTACACTGCTGCATAACATTGTGTCCTTGAACTTAAAATAGAACCAGAAAAGTAAGAACTGTAGCTCAACTTACAATAAATATCAGCATTGTATTTAGCAGGTATGAGATTTTTCCATGTCTAGTCGGAAATCCATGTTTTTTATCTCTGTAAAAATGTTTTAAAAAAAATAACATAAAACTTTTTTCCAATTGACAATGTGTTGCAATCTTGATCCATCTCTTTGCCATACCTGCGAGCAACTATGGCTATCTTGTAATGAGTACGGTTTTTGTTGATCCAGTGGTAAAAACTACGGTTTTCCATAAAGATAAGCAAGATAAGCTACCACGTCTGCTCGCTCTGCCTTTGATTTATAGATGATTAAATGGCCGCTTAACTTTTTGAAAGTCTTTTTTGCGGGAGTAGTTGTCCCCTGTCTATGGGCAAGGCAGTGTCTGTCGTGACACAAAGTCTTAATCTGATGGGGGTAGAAAAAACATGAGTCCACATTCATCCCAGTCATCTTTTGTTCAGTAAGTAAAGGCTGGTTCATGCTGTGGTCACATTTGAAATCAAACTAAGATGCACAATTGAGAATATATCAAAGTTTTTAAAAACATTTACCGTATTTTTCAGAGTATAAGTCTCTCCGGAGTATAAGTCACACCGGCCGAAAATGCATAATAAAGAAGGAAAAAAACATAAGTCGCACTGGAGTGTAAGTTGCATTTCTGGGGAAAATTTATTTGATAAAACCCAACACCAGGAATAGACATTTGAAAGGCAATTTAAAACAAATTAAGAATAGTGAACAACAGGCTGAATAAGTGTAAGTTATAAGACTCATAATTAACCAACTGAGAAGGTGCCTGGTATGTTAACATAACATATTATGGAAAGAGTCATTCAAATAACTATTAACATATAGAACATGCTATACATTTACCAAACAATCTGTCACTCCCAATCGATAAATCCCAGGAAATCTTATATGTCTCGTCTCTTACGTGAATGAGCTAAATATTATTTGATGTTTTATGATAATGTGTCAATTTCACACATAAGTCGCTCCTGGGTACAAGTCACATCCCTGGCCAAACTGAAAAAAGTGTGACTTATTGTCCGAAAAATAGGGTAATTCAAAAAAATGTACTTAAAAATTGGAAGCTACTCCACCGGCAGGTAACAAACTATACAGGAAACATCGATGATTGGTTGGTCCATGTATAAGAACATTGAAATATATTGTGACATCGTGCACAAAAGTGCACTTTGTTTTCAACTATTATAGTGGCGTTCTGTACAAAAAGTGCACTTTAACTTAGTGTTTTGATATGTCATCTTAGTGACATCATGCACAAAAGCGCACTCATAGCTTGTTTTAAAATGTCTTTCTGTTTTGGAAATGACACGAATGTTTGTGCCACTGCTTAATAACCGTTTAATAAATGCAGTTTTGCTAAATTGAGTTAATGGTGATTTCCCTCTGCTTAAAATGAGCCTATATTAATGCAGTTTGAACAAAAAAGTTTAATGTAGACACAGAATCATCATACTGCTGTGATTATATGCATCAAGTGTTCATTCTAGGTTAAGGCAAAATATCGGGATATATATGGTGTATCGTGACATGGCCTAAAAATATTGAGATATTAATAAAAGGCCATATCGCCCAGCCCTAGCGTACACAAATCTCCTCACGCTACATTTGTGCACTTAGTATTATAAACAACTGGCAAGATAGTCCATAATAGCATCCTTTTGCTTTATCTGTTTTCCCATCAATCAACAGAGATTTATGAATAAACTCGACATTCAAAACTGTTTTTCAGGCATGCCTAGTAGAGGTGGGGGAAATAATACATTTTCCGATGCATCATATTTCGGACATTGATGAGTTATAAAATCAATAAGTAAACGTTAATCATTTATCATATTATTTGTAAATAAAGTAATGCAGAGTTGTAAAATTTGTCCGACTGCACCCAGCCACCTCATCGAGAGATCCGACCAGCTCCTAATTACAAATGCACTGTTGTCATAAGTTGCAAGTGATAAACGCTTATTTAATTAAACAAAAAATGTTAAACTCCAATGTACATAAAAGTTTAGATGCATCAATCTTTTTTAATGGAATCGTGGCTCTTGAAGCATTATGGTGATTGAATCGTGAGATGCCCAAAGATTCCCACCTCTAATGTCTCATACCTTTGTCCCTCTCTAATGCAGTGAGCAATGATGTCCTGCGTGGTGCCACTCCCCAGGCTGTAGCTCAGGTGCTGCAGTGGGTGAGCTTTGCGGACTCTGAAATTGTGCCTCCAGCCAGCACATGGGTGTTCCCCACTCTTGGGATCATGCAATTCAACAAGCAGGTGTGTAGCCAAATAAAGCAGTACAACTGAATATAATGTGGTTTATTTATTTTATGCCTCCTGCCTGCCTACCACCCTTTTGTTTGAATGTCCTGCGTAGTCATTCTTTTGTCCGGGTGTATCCAGGCCACAGAGCAGGCAAAGGAGGATGTGAAAAAGGTGCTTGGAGTTCTCAACCAGCACCTGAACACTCGCACCTTCCTGGTGGGCGAGAGGGTCAGCCTTGCTGACATCTCCGTGGCCTGCTCCATGCTCTGGCTCTTCAAGCAGGTTAACCATAAAGTCTTAAATTTGCTTTCCTACAACCTGAATATACAGTACAGGACAACATTTTGGACACACCTTATTCAATGCAATTTCTTTATTTTCATGACTATTTACATTGTAGATTGTCACTGAAGGCATCAAAACTATGAACACATGTGGAGTTATGTACTTAACAAAAAAAGGTGAAATAACTGAAAACATGTTTTATATTCTAGTGTCTTTAAAACTGCCACCCTTTGCTCTGATTACTGCTTTGCACCCTCTTTGCATTCTCTCAATGAGCTTAAGCACACCTGTGAAGTGAAAAACATTTCAGGCGACTACCTATTAAAGCTCATTGAGAGAATGCCAAGTGTGCAAAGCAGTAATCAGAGCAAAGGGTGGTTATTTTGAAGGAACTACAATATAAAACATGTTTTCAGTTATTTCACCATATTTTAAGTACATAACTCAATGTGTTGATGCCTTCAGTGACAATCTACAATAAAGAAAATGCCTTTAATGAGATGTCCAAACTTTTGGCCTGTACTGTATGTATACTGACCTAATATTTTGGAGCCCATAATCTTACAGCCCCTTTTCCCCTTTAAAGGTCCTTGACCCATCTTTCCGTCTACCTTACACCAACGTTACCCGTTGGTTTGTCACCTGTGTCAACCAGCCTCAGTTCAAGTCTGTCCTCGGGGAGGTCAAGCTGTGTGAAAAAATGGCCCAGTTTGATGGTAAGTCGCAAGATAAGCTACCACGTCTGCTCGCGCTGCCTTTGATTTATAGATGATTAAATGGCCGCTTAACTTTTTGAAAGTCTTTTTTGCGGGAGTAGTTGTCCCCTGTCTATGGGCAAGGCAGTGTCTGTCGTGACACAAAGTCTTAATCTGATGGGGGTAGAAAAAACATGAGTCCACATTCATCCCAGTCATCTTTTGTTCAGTAAGTAAAGGCTGGTTCATGCTGTGGTCACATTTGAAATCAAACTAAGATGCACAATTGAGAATATATCAAAGTTTTTAAAAACATTTACCGTATTTTTCAGAGTATAAGTCTCTCCGGAGTATAAGTCACACCGGCCGAAAATGCATAATAAAGAAGGAAAAAAACATAAGTCGCACTGGAGTGTAAGTTGCATTTCTGGGGAAAATTTATTTGATAAAACCCAACACCAGGAATAGACATTTGAAAGGCAATTTAAAACAAATTAAGAATAGTGAACAACAGGCTGAATAAGTGTAAGTTATAAGACTCATAATTAACCAACTGAGAAGGTGCCTGGTATGTTAACATAACATATTATGGAAAGAGTCATTCAAATAACTATTAACATATAGAACATGCTATACATTTACCAAACAATCTGTCACTCCCAATCGATAAATCCCAGGAAATCTTATGTCTCGTCTCTTACGTGAATGAGCTAAATATTATTTGATGTTTTATGGTAATGTGTCAATTTCACACATAAGTCGCTCCTGGGTACAAGTCACATCCCTGGCCAAACTGAAAAAAGTGTGACATATTGTCCGAAAAATAGGGTAATTCAAAAGCCCCGTGGCAACCTAATGACGATGCCTAAATGCGTTGAACATTAAATCCCACCCTCTTATGGCTCTCGGCACCTAATGACTAAAAGCTCTATTCGAACAAGGATTTTCATAGTCGAATCAGATTCTTTAGATTTTTTCCATAGTCCTTTATCCGTCCGATCTATGTTAATGTAAAATATAGACACTTTAAAGAAATGTTCTGTTCAAACCACTAATAGTAGCATAATCTGGTGGGTGCTGTTCCTGTCGTATTTATTGGTTTACAACAGAGCAGGCTGCAAATGAACTCTTTAAGTAGATTATCTCTGGAGGTGTGACTGATGCGACCTGTTCAATGTAAGCAACCATTGAAATCAGTAAATGTCTTCCTTTTTTTGGGTCTTTGGGGATGACATACTTAGCTGTGGTTTAGAATGTTTTTTGTGGCACTCTGATCACCAAGAAACTGAATTGCTAAAGTCAGATTTATTGTATCTTGGAAATAAAAATACTTTAACTGTTTATGTAGCAAAGAAGTTTGCTGAGATGCAGCCCAAAAAAGAAGCACCCCCCAAGAAAGAGAAGGCAGCAAAGCCTCAGGAGAAGAAAGAGAAGAAAAAGGAAGAGAAGAAGCCTGAACCAGAGGAGGAGATGGATGAATGTGATGCTGCTTTGGCTGCAGAGCCCAAAGCCAAGGACCCCTTTGCAGAGCTACCAAAGAGGTAGAGAAAACAAACACTATTTATTAAAGACTCATGGTGGTTTATTGTAATCTTATTATTAATCCGATTATTGTAAAGGGTTACTTAAGAGTTAATTGTTTGAATAGCAATTATGTATTTGTAATAGTTCTCATAGGGGAAATATTTGTCCCCTGTCAATGGGCAAGGCGGTGTCTGGTTGTGACAGTCTTAATTTGATGAGGGAAGAAAAAATCACGAGTCCACGTTCATCCCAGCCATCTTTGTTTCAGTGAGTTAAAGGCTGGTTCATGCTGTGCTCAAATTTGAAATCAAGACTTAATGCAGAGTTTGAGTTTATTTTGGAACACGCGAGCATACACATAATACATCACAATTTCCAGTTTATCTTTTCAACATGTTCGAAAAGGAGTAGGAAGAAGCAGCGCTTATAAAATTCTACCTTTTTTTTTTTTTTTTACATAACAGTTGCTAAAACTTTTAACTTCCTGTTCTCAATGCATTCACAATATACTCCATAAGTATCACAATAAAAATAGATGAATAAGTAATTGGTGAAGTTATATTCCATACAATGAGATAAGTGAGGTTATTTTGAGACTGAAAGAATGGATGGATGAATAAATTCGCAATGTTTATCATGATTTTTCTTCTTTGTAAACACTTTAAGTTTGAAGAGTTTGTTGAAGTGGATCATATTAATTCGTTTGATTGCTTTGCTTAATCCATTCCATAATTTAATTCCACAAACAGATATACTGAAGGTCTTAAGTGTTGTACGTGCGTACAAAGGTTTTAAATTAAATTTTTCTCTAAGATTACATTTCTCCTCTTTAGTTGAGAAGAATTGTTGTATATTCATGAGTAGCTGGTTATAGTTTGCTTTGTGTATAATTTTAGCTCTTTGCAAATTCACTGTCGTGGAATTTCAGTATCTTTGATTCAATAAATAAAGGGTTTGTATGTTCTCTATATCCAACATTATGTATTCTAACTGATCTTTTTTGTAACACTGTTAGCGAATGAAGTGTACTTTTGTAATTATTTTCCCATATTTCTACACAGTAACTCAGATATGGTAACACTAGTGAGCAGTAGAGAACGAGTAAATGCTGATTCACCAAATGAACGAGACTTCTGATGTCTCTAACCTGCCTTATTTCTTACGTTGCAGCACGTTTGTAATGGACGACTTCAAGAAAAAGTACTCAAACGAGGACACCGTGAAAGTCGCACTGCCTCATTTCTGGGAGCACTTTGACCCCGAGGGTTTCTCTATCTGGTATGCAGAGTACAAATACCCAGGCGAGCTGACCGAAGTCTTCAAAAGCTGCAACCTTATCAGTGGTAAATTGACCTAATCTGACATACCATGAATAGACATTTGCACGTTTGATCGGTGTGGCTTCTGCTTTTGTCCATTGACGGGAATTTAAGATAAGTTTCTTATTCAGCGTCATTCAGTTGTATTGATACGTATTAGTTCAATCGTCTTTATTAAATTGTAGATGCAACATAAATGTAGGAAGTCCCATATCATTTGGCAAGGCTGTGTCTTTTTGTGGCACAAAGTCTTAATCAAAATGGGGTAGAGAACATTTTAGCCACATTCATCCCAGTCCTCTGATTAGTGAGTCCAAAGCTGGTTCATGCTGTGGTCACAATGTAGACTGACTTAATTGTACTTGGGGCACTTTTAACAAGCCGATTTATACTGGGCCTATGTCTGAAATGATTGTGAAAACAATTTCTTTACATATAGTCCTTTTATTGTCCCCAGGTATGTTCCAGCGCCTTGACAAACTTCGAAAGAATGCCTTCGCTAGTGTGCTGTTGTTTGGTGGCAGCAATGACAGTGCCATCTCCGGACTGTGGGTCTTCAGAGGCCAACAACTGGCTTTCCCTGTAAGTGCTCTTGTTGAGAAGTAAGAATCCACTGCTTTGTCAGAATGTTGTAATGTTTTGTTTCTGTAAAACTTGAGCAGCATCAACTGTACAGATTTTAAGCGCCACTGCCAATGTCACATGTGCATTTTAGGTTAACAAAAAATCAAACATAGGCTTGCGTAATTAGTTGAAACTTTGCCAAGCCACAGAACAGACCATCGGCATAGTCAGTTGAATCCTTGACATCTGCTGGCACATTTTGTCTGCTTAAAGGTAAGCCGTGCACTTTTATCTGTAAAGGAATGCTAGTGTGCATTGATATCGGCCACGCACTTGTTAGCTGACAGCTAATTTACTGCTACTGAATATAGCATCAAATAGGCTTTATGCTTTTTAAGGATTGTAAAGGTGTAAAGCTGTTAAGCTTTACTCAAAGTGTTGCTTTTAAGTGGTAGTGGAAGTGTTATGTTGACAGACCTGGCAATATTTAATGGTGCTCCATGGCAAAAGGTTAGTTATTTTATTTCCTTACATTCACAATAACAGTAAATTACCTATGCACTTATTGTTGCAATCCCCTGTCTATGGGCAAGGCAGTGTCTCGTCATGGCACATGATCTTAATCTGATGGGGGAAGAGAAAGTAAGTCCACTTTCATCCCAGCCGTCTCGGTTCAGTGAGTTAAAGGCTGGTTCATGCCGTGGTCACATTCAATCAAAATATACATTTTATATGTTTCGAACTGAGCATACAAAGCTGTTTATTGGTAAATGTTGACTTGTTTTGCACATTGCTATGGTAAGTATACAGTCAGACAAGCCAGCGGCAGTGTTGCGATCTCTCATCTGACACTAGCGCAAAACAAACTTGAGGGACGATAGAAGATATTCAAAAGAGTTTATTGTTTTTCTTTCCACTCCTCAGCTGAGTGCAGACTGGCAAATCGACTATGAGTCATATGACTGGCGCAAACTGGATCCAAACAGCGAGGAGTGCAAGACCATGGTGAGAGAATACTTCACGTGGGAGGGGGAATTCAAGCATGTGGGCAAAAGCGTCAACCAGGGCAAGATCTTCAAGTGAGTGGACACTGGGACAGTCTGGAACCAAAGCACTTTAGGCTTCTGCTCTCAACACTTCCACCCTACAAACTTTGAGCTGCCAGGTGCAAACACAATTGCAACTGAAGGTGTTTTGGATTTGTCTATGACCCAAAACTTTTGTTGTGACTTGCAAAATAAAGTGTTTTTCACAATGCCCATGGTTGAGTTTGAGTTGTGTGGTTTGACCCCGTAGCTTGTATTGAATTTTACCCAGTTTTATTTCTTTCATGCTATCAATTTTTGCAAGGTACTGTTTTGACTGAAATGTAAAGGTTTTCTTCCTTTCCTCTATTTTAAAATGTGAATTGGAAGTACAACCACAGGAGTTAGTCCCTTGCCATTAAGACGGTGAGGTCTTTTTTCGCCTTGAGTTGCTCGCCACATCCAGGTACTGACATTACTGCGTTGTGCCTTACTTTCCTGCAGGAATGCACTTGTATGCGCAATTGAGGGAATTTAAACCGCTGTAGACACCTGGCTCATAATCTACTTGATAGCTTGATAATGTCTTTGAGGACATAATGTCTTCTGAGGACAAATTACAGCAAAGTTTCGCTGTCGTGCTCAGCAGTCATACTGTAAACTGAATTTAAACGATAACATTTATTGCTCAGTCACACACGTGGTCAAAATCTTAATGTTCATTTTACACTAATCCTCCAAGGTTCTAATGGATTGTTCTAAGACGTTTCATCTCTCACCCGAGGCTTCACCAGTTCGTGCTTATAGTCTTAGATATGTCACATTTCTTCTGATCTTCGATCTGACCAATATGAAGTATCAGATCATGCTCTTACACTTAAATTAATCTAGTTCTATTCAGATCTTCGTTTTGACCAATCTCAAGTCAATGAGCATGAACTGACAAAATCTACTTAGATGAAACAACCGACAATCAAATGCTCTGAAAACGAAATGATCTATTTGAATTAGAACATCCCATAGACCTAAGGTATCCAAATGTTCTCATTCTTCCAGGTCGTTGTAATCTCCGGGTGTTTAGTTGTTTGTAACTGGACTGCTTGATTTGTCCTGGAAGACGTTTCGCTGCTCATCCAAGTAGGCTTCATCAGTTCGTGCTCCTGGACTAGGTCAGTTGGTGCCAAAGCCCCAAATGTTATACTTCAAAAATCCTTGAAAAGTGTTCCTCGGCAAGGATGGTTTTGCCCTATCGTAATGAGAAAACCAATCGTTTTAATCCCAACGAGCAATCCTAACTGTCGAAGCCAAAGTAAGAATTCCCCTCGTTGGTATTGTGTGGCTTCCTCCCACTTCCAAAGACATGCACCTGGGGATAGGTTGATTGGCAACACTAAATTGGCCCTAGTGTGTGAATGCGAGTGTGAATGTTGTCTATCTGTGTTGGCCCTGCGATGAGGTGGCGACTTGTCCAGGGTGTACCTTGCCTTCCGCCCTATTGTAGCTGAGATAGGCGCGAGCGCCCCCCGCGACCCCAAAAGGGAATAAGCGGTAGAAAATGGATGGATGGATGGGTATTGTGTGGCAGAACAATCGCTGTGGAATGACTACTACCAGGCCAAAATAGTCTGAATCCCCACATAAACATTCCATACAGTGGTAAAAAAAAAAAAATGGCATTCTGGTCACCTTCTGTGGCCAGAATATTTCTAAGCCCTGTTAATTGTTGGAGGCTAATTTGCAGACAGTTCAGGGATGGTTTTTCAACCTTGACATAGATGGCTCCTCTCACTCTATCGTACCAAAGGAGTGCTGTTTCTCCCTTAGGTGTATGTAGACCACTGAGTCTTGGCCTGAACCAAGCGTTGGACTAGACCTGACCAATCGGAAGTTTGAGCATTAACCGTTGAAGCCTACTCAGATGAGCGACAAACCGTCTTTCGAGACAAACCAAGCAGTCCAGTTGAGAACGATTGAACGCACTGAGATGACATCGACAAAAGGGGTTTAAATTTCACAATGCAAGAAAATTCAAAGAATAGGGCAACATTTTAAGCACATATATTAAAACTGAGCTAAAGTTAAAGACTACAACCTACTAAAAAGGATGTTTGAGACCGTGAAATCATGGAAACACCTGCTCCAAACATAACTCAACAGTGGAGCTGCTTATTGTATAAGAAACCATCCGTTACTATCACTAATGACCAGAACATACATTTTAAGGACAAATCCAAACGATTTGCAGAAATAGGTACAGTTGTGATCAAAATTATTCAACCCCCACACAATTTTGGTGTTTTAGCAAGATGGACATTTGTTCTGTATGTTGTTTATAGTCATATTAAATAAAGATGTGTCAAATAGACAAATGCAACTTAAATTGTAACACTGTATTTTACAAAATACCAAAAAAGGACATTTTTCGTAATATCTCATTGACAAAATGATTCAACCCCCTAGTTACATGCCTCTTTATTACCTAGTAGAACACCCTTTGGCAGTAATGACATCCTTCAAAGGTGATACATAACCGGACACAAGCTGCTTGCAACCATCTACAGGTATTTTAGCCCATTCCTCTTGGGCAAAGGCCTCCAGGTCATTCATATTCTTGGGCTTGCGTGCTGCAACTGACTTCAAGTCCCACCACTGCTTTTCTATAGGATTTAGGTCTGGGGACTGTGAAGGCCACTCCAGAGTCTTCCAGCCCTTCTTTTGCAACCACTTTGATTTTGATTTGGAGGTATGCTTGGGATCTATGTCCTGTTGGAAAGTCCGTCTCCCAAGCCTCACTTTCGTCACTGACTTCGTGACATTTGCAGCTAATATATCCTGCTAGGAAATAGAATTCATAATGCCTTGAACGCGCTGGAGATTCCCGGTACCTGAGGCAGAGAAACAGCCCCAGAGCATGATTGACCCCCCACCATGCTTAACAGTAGGCAAGGTGTTCTTCTCTTTGTAAGATTCATTATTTTCTCCTCCAGACATAACGTTGATTCATAGGCCCAAAGAGTTCCACTTTTGTCTCATCATTCCATCGAACAGTTTCCCAAAACCTTTGGGGTTTGTCCATATGATTTTTGGCATACTGGAGACTTTTCCTTGCGCCTGGTAGTCAGAAGTGGGGTGCGCCTGGGAGTTCTGGCATGGAGGCCTTCATCTCGTAGTACGCGCCTTATTGTCTGGGACGAAACCTGCGTTCCCCCTCTGTAATGTCCTGTTGTAGTTCCTCAGCTGTTACCCGGGGGTTTTTCACCACTGTATGCTTCAAATACCGGACAGCATCCTCTTTGTACCACGCCCAGGTAGTGTTTCCACTGTGCCTTTAGCTTAAAATTTGCGAATTATTCTCCCATCTGTGTCTCTTGGAATGTGTAATGGCTATTTTCTTATATCCATATCCTTTCTTATGAAGAGAAATTACCTCCTCTCTTGACTTCTTTGACAACTCCCTGGACTTCTCCATGTTGCAAATACACCATTGACCATCTACAAGAAGCTGAGCGTCAGTCTTTTTCAATCAGTTTAATTGTTGCTAGTTATGGTTCTAATCACATCTACAGGTGTTTTCAACACCTGATTGAAAAGACCTTAATCAAATTCTGTTCTTAAGAGTTATGGTCTTCAAGGGGTTGAATAATTTTGTCAATGAGATATTAAGAGAAATGACACTGGTATGTTACAAAATATAATGTTGTAATTCAAGTTGCATTTGTCTATATGACGCATCTTTATTTGATATGACTATAAACAAAATACAGAATAAATGTCCTACTTGCTAAAACACCAAAATTGTGTGGGGGTTGAATAATTTTGATCACAACTGTATGAAACTGGTGGGGTTCGGTACCTCCAATAAAGTCAAGAACCACTGTATTAGAGTAAACATCGCAACATTTTCTTGTTACATTTCACACGTTTGCTCTTTTATATCACTTTTAACGTTTTAAAACATTTTCAATCGTATTTTTAAAATGTGCCGTGGGGCCGTGGGAAAATGACCCTAGGGCCGCACTTACGACACCCCTGCCCTAAGGGGATAAGTGGTAGTAAATAAATGGGTATGCAGAACATTCCTGAGCTGAATTAAAAAGCATAGTTTACCACAGTTCAATATCCGAGACTACCTTCTCTGCACTTGTCCGTCCTGCAGAGGGCAGCCAGTGCTCACTCTTGTGCAGTCCCGAGGCTGCTTTTGGGAACCCGTTATACCCAAAACGAGTCTTGTGGTCGTTTGGTGGTTTGCATAAAACCTTGGGAATGTTGTTTATATTCAACCATCGGTGCTTGTGTCTGCTTTAGTACAAAACATACTCTAGACTTCTCTACCAGAATTATTTTAAAAGGCAACTTAATAGCTGTTAACAACCTTGTACTGTAACTTTTATCTGATGACAGGCTCAAACCTGCTCCAACATTTTGCACCACACCCAATGGAGGTGCAGTTTTTCAGACTAGTGTGCAAGTTGATTTCAGACTTATTTTTCCTGTACAAATAATGACTCATGTCCGGATCAAAGCTCAAGACGGGCCCTCGTGCGTATTTGGCTTACTGATTTCCACACACTTCATCCTTTTCATTATTACTTCACACTTTGTAGTTCTGGGGTTGTTTGACCAATGGGTGGCATCTGATTGGGCCACTCCCCTCCCCAACACACACCAAGCCAAATAAGATGCATGAGAAGACATCCCGCAATGACTCCTCGTGTGTCATTTCTCCCCAGTGCAAAACTGGCTCTCGCGGAGGCCATTTTAGTTTTGCTGTGGGCTCTCATGGAAATGCAGAAAATGGAAATGTTCCCACAACAGGCCTCGAACGAATGACTCACCCCATCCTGTAGATCGTGGCGTTACGAGTCGAGCACATAACTTCTGCGGCGGCAACAATGTCGCTGGTCAAGGGAGTGTTGTTAGAGGGAAATATGAAGTCAACACTTTTATGGTTTCCTACATATCAACTCATTTGAGAGTTAAGCCACTAGAACAATCTGTTGACTTTGAGCCAAAAGCAACATTTTTTTACTTCCATCATTTCACTGCTGGTTACAGTTTTTTTTTCTTCTTCTCTTTGCACATTTTGTCCAAACGAGTGACTGATGGGTGGGTGTGTTTTTTCCCTTCCTTTCTAACACGAGGCGCACAAAATCTACTTGTAAGGCCTCAGCAATCTGTTCCTTATGTTGTTGACTTCAGGCATGGTCTGATAGTACTTTTTCACGTTTGTAAAATCATGCAAATCGACTTCTGTTTGTCTTTTCCAACACGAAACCCGAACATATTGAACTACTCAGTATGTATGGTTCCATTTCTGGTGTCATAATTGACTAATTGGAGTGTTTTCAGCATATAATAAGTACATTGCCGTTAATGTGTGGCATTAATGCTGATAGCATTTTGACAACTGCAAAACCCAAACCCAGTAAAGTTGTCACGTTGTGTAAATGGTAAATAAAAACAGAATACAATGATTTGCAAATCTTTTTCAACTTATATTCACTTGAATAGACTGCAAAGACAAGTTACATAACGTTCAAACTGGTAGACTTTTATCTTTTGCAAATATTAGCTTATTTGGAATTTGATGCCTGCAACATGTTTCAAAAAAGCTGGCAAAAAAACAGAGATAGTTGAGGAATGCTCATCAAATGCTTATTTGGAACATCCCACAGGTGAGCAGGCTAATTGGGGTCAAGTGGGTGCCATGATTGGGTATAAAAGCAGCTTCCATGAAATGCTCAGTCATTCAAAAACGAGGACGGGGCGAGGGTCACCACTTTGTGAACAAATGCGTGAGCAAATTGCCGAACAGTTTAAGAACAACATTTGTCAACTAGCTATTGCAAGGAATTTAAGGATTTAATCATCTACGGTTCGTAATATAATCAAAAGGTTCAGAGAATCTGGAGAAATCACTGCACGTAAGCGATGATATTACGGACCATGGATCCCTCAGGTGGTACTGCATCAGAAAGCAACATCAGAGTGTAAAGGATGTCACCACATGGGCTCAGGAACACTTCAGAAAACCACTGTCAGTAACTACAGTTGGTCGCTACATCTGTAAGTGCAAATTAAAACTCTTACTATGCAAAGCAAAAGGTATTTATCAACAACATCCAGAAATGCCGCTGGCTTTGCTGGGCTCAAGCTCATCTAAGATGGACTGATGCCAAGTGGAAAAGTGTTCTGTAGTCTGACGAGTCCACATTTCAAATAGTTTTTGGAAACTGGGTGTGAGTTTTCCTTGCCCTTTTGTGGGTTCTTCCGAGGATGTTGTAGTCGTAATGGTTTGTACAGTCCTTTGAGACATTTGTGATTTAGGGCTATATAAATAAACATTGATTAATTGATTGAAACTGTGAAAGTCGTGTCCTCGGGAACAAAGAGAAAAAGAACCATCTGTGATGGTATGGGGGTGCATTAGTGCCCAAGGCATGGGTAACTTACACATCTGTGAAGGCACCATTAATGCTGAAAGGTACATACAGGTTTTGGAGTAACATATGTTGCCATCCTTCATGGGACGCCCCTGCTTATTTCAGCAAGACAATACCAAGCCGTGTGTTACAGCGTGGCTTCATAGTAAAAGACTGTGGGTACTAGACTGGCCTGCCTGTAGTCCAGACCTGTCTCCCATTGAAAATGTGTGGTGCAATTTGGAGCCTAAAATTCCACAACGTAGACTCCGGACTGTTGAACAACTTAAGCTGTACATCAAGCAAGAATGGGAAATAATTCCACATGAAAAGCTTCAAAGCTTCAGTTCCCAAACGTTTAATGAGTGTTGTTAAAAGGAAAGGCCATGTAACACTGATAAAAATGCCCCTGTGACAACTTTTTTGCAATGTGTTGCTGCCATTAAATTCAAAGTTAATGATTATTTGCAAAAAAAAAAGTTGCTCAGAACATTAAAATATCTTGTCTTTGCAGTCCATTCAGATGAATATAAGTTGAAAAGGTTTTTCAAATATATGTATTCTGCTTTTATTTACAATTTACACAACATGCCAACTTCACTGATTTTTGGGTTTTGTAATTAACATTTGAGGTATTCAACATGTCTCCCAATCGTATTTAAAATATCAAATATACAGAAAAATGTGACCTTACTTCTGGCCTTTCCATGGCCTGCAGAGAATGTCAATGATGCAACTTTGACAATCATGAGACTTGTAGAATAATTTGATCGGGCTCAGTACATTTTATAAGGGCCACTAAGCAATTATGGAGGAAGTCAGAGGGCCCGTTGGTAATTTATGACAGCCTCGTTACACTTTTTTTTTGTTTTTGATTGAAGGCTAACTTTTATTTTTTAAAGTTGTAAGTCAAGGTGACAAGCAGATATTTAGTTATTCATATTTGATAACCCCAGAAAAATTCTCTTAAATATCATGTGGCGAGATTAGTTAATATATAGGTTTAGAACACAGGTGGCAAACACAGGTCCAGGGGCCAGATTTGGCCCACGACATCATTTTATCTGGCCAGCAAACACCTGGAAATATGTGTCAATAAAGTACTTCATATTTTCTCACGAAATGTAATAGATTTTATTTTGAAAGAAAAAAAACATATGTACTGCTTGAAATTGGATGCCTTTTAAAATTGAATAGTCATATTCCAACAAATATTACAGTATACTATCATGTTTTCCAAACATTTTTTGCCTAAATAAAAATAAATACTTTATATATTTGCTTGACTTGTGATTTTACAGCAAAATACCCATCAAAGGAATATAAATGACACCAAATTGTACGGCATCCTTGACATATTACTGTAAATTTAAAAAAAAAAAGGTACAATTCTCTTGGCTGAGCTGCCCTATTTTTTTTACTGTAAAATCTCGTTTTTAATGGTGTATTACTGCCAGGTATGTTTTGTATATTTGCCGTAAAATGTTAAAAAAAAAAAAAAAAAAAGCCCACTATATTACAGTAACATTTTGTAAATGTAAAGTTTTTACTGTAAAATTGCCAGTCTACTTAAAAAATATATATATATAATTATATAAACAAATATTACAGTATATTATCATAGTTTCCTAACATTTTTGTCTAAATAAAAATAAATACTGAAATATCTGTTTGACTTGTGATTTTACAGCAAACTACCCATCAAATGAATAAAAATGACACCGAATTGTACGGCATCCTTAACATATTACTGTAAATTGAAAAAAAAAAAAAGTTACAATTCTGTTGACTGAGCTGCCGTATTTTTTTACTGTAAATCTCGTTTTTAATGGTGTATTACTGCAAGGTATGTTTTGTATATTTACTGTAAAATGTAAAAAAACCCCACTATATTACAGTAACATTTTTAAATGTAAAGCTTTTACTTTAAAATTGCCTGTATACCTAAAAAAAATATATATAATTATATAAACAAATATTAAAGTATATTATCATAGTTTCCTAACATTTTTGTCAAAATAAACAAAAAACACTATATTACAGTAACATTTTGTAAATGTAAAGTTGTTACTGTAAAATTGCCAATCTACTTAAAAAATATATATAATTACATAAATATTACATTATATTATAGTTTCCTAACATTTTTGTCCAAATAAAAATAAATACCTAAATATCTGCTTGATTTGTGATTTTACGGCAATCTACCCATCAAATTAATAAAAATGACACCAAATTGTACGGCATCCTCGACATAATACTGTAAATTGGGAAAAAAAAGAAGTTACAATTCTGTTGACTGAGCTGCCCTATTTTTTATTGTAAAATCTCGTTTTTAATGGTGTATTACTGCCAGGTATGTTTTTTGTATTTACCGTAAAATGTTGTAAAAAAAACCCAACACTATATATATATATATATATATATATATATATATATATATATATATATATATATATATTTTGTAAATGTAAAGTTTTTACTGTAAAAATGCCTATATGTATGTATATATATATATATATATATATATATATATATATATGTAATTATATAAACAAATATTACAGTATATTATCATAGTTTCCAAACATTTTTTGCCTAAATAAAAATAAATACAATATATATTTGCTTGACTTGTGATTTTACAGCAAACTACCCATCAAATTAATAAAAATTATACCAAATTGTACGGCATCCTTGACATATTACTGTAAATTGAAAAAAAAAAAAAGTTACAATTCTGTTGACTGAGCTGTCATATTTTTACTGTAAAATCTCATTTTTAATGGTGTATTACTGCAAGGTATCTTTTGTATATTTACCGTAAAATGTTGTAAAAAACAGTAACATTTTGTAAATGTAAAGTTTTTACTGTAAAATTGCCAGTCTACTTAAAAAAAAAAAATATATATATATATATAATTGCAGTATATTATCATAGTTTCCTAACTTTTTGTCAAAGTAAAAATAAATACTTAAATATCTGCTTGACTTGTGATTTTACAGCAAACTACCCATCAAATTAATAAAAATAACTGTAAATGTTAGGCTTTTCTTTACAGCATACTACTGTAAATTGAAAAAAAAACTTTTGCGTTAATATTCTGTAGACTGATCTGCCATATTTTGACTGTAAAATCTTGTTTTTAGTGGTGTATTACCGGAAATGGAAAAACGATACATTTGTTTTTATGGCAGAAAAACTGGCAGCTAAGTTGCCAGAATAAAAAAGGGACTTGTACAGTTTTTCCATGAACAATATCATTTTGTAAAAATTAATATCAATTTAATAGTAACATTCTGGCAACTAAGCTGACAGATTTTTACATTAAAAAAAAAACGGTGGTACTGTTTTTATATTTACTCTCAAATGTAAGAAATAAAAAAAACACTATTTTACAGTAACATTTTGTAAATGTAAAGTTTCTACTGTAAAATCAACAGTCTACTTAAAAAAAGATATATAATTAATAAAGAAATCCAGAGTCAATCTCATACATTATTCACTGTTACAAGCGGCCCTCTGATGGCAGCCATACCTGCAATTTGGCCCCTCAATTAGAACCAGTTTGACACCCCTGATTTAAAAGATATGCAAATGTTTGCAGTAATTTTTTTTTTTATGTCAAAATTAAATGAAAGTTTTAGTCAAAAAGTGCAAATGTTGACGCACATTATTTCGAGCCTTTCATGGGCCTTGAGTTTGGCACTTGTGTGTTTTGCTAATGGCCCTGAGTGGAAATTCAAGGACATAACTAATGTGTACATATTAACTTATTTTTTTAGGAACATAAAGTATTGGCGGTAGAAGGAGTAAAACAAAGGATTTTTCTTAAAATTATTTTATTCATACAAAACTCAACACCAGAGAAGTTGTCACATGTTGTAAATGGTAAATAAAAACAGAATACAATGATTTGTAAATCCTTTTCAACTTATATTCAATTGAAAAGACTGCAAAGAAAAGATACTTAAAGTTTGACGTGGAAAACTAAATGTTTTGCAAATATTAACTCATTTGGAATTTGATCCCTGCAACATGTTTCAAAAAAGCTGGCACAAGTGGCAAAAAAGACTGAGAAAGTTGAGAAATGCTCATCAAACAGAAGTATGTAAAGGATATCACCACATGAGCTAAAGAACACTTCAGAAAACCACTGTCAGTAAATACAGGTGTCCGCTACATCTGTAATGCAAGTTAAAACTCTACTTTTCAAAGCCAAAGCCATGTATCAACAACACCCAGAAACGCTGATGTCTCGGCTGGGCTCGAGCTCATCGAAGATGGACTGAAGCAAAGTGGAAAAGTGTTGTGGCCCCATTTAAAAATGTTTTTGGAAACAGTGGACGTCGTGTCCTTCTGACCAAAGAGGAAAATAACCATCCGGATTGCACGAAGTTGAAAAGCCAGCATCTGTGATGGTACGGGGGTGTATTAGTCCCCAAGGCATGGGTAACTTACACATCTGTGAATGCACCATTAAGGCTGAAAGGTACATACAGGTTTTGGAGCAACATATGTTGCCATCCAAGCAACGTTATCATGGACGCCCCTGCTTATTTTAGCAAAACAATGCCAAGCCACGTGTTACAACAGCGTGGCAAAACCTGTATGTACCTTCCAGCATTAATGGTGCCTTCACAGATGTGTAAGTTACCCATGCCTTGTGCACTAATACACCCCCATACCATCACAGATGCTGACTTTTCAACTTTGCGCCTAGAACACTCCGGATGGTTCTTTTGCTCTTTAGTCCGGGGGACACGACGTCCACAGTTTCCAAAAAACAATTGGAAATGTGGACTCGTCAGACCAAAGAACACTTCTCCACTTTGCATCAGTCCATCTTAGATGAGCTCGGGCCCAGCGAAGCCAACGGCGTTTCTGGGTGTTGTTGATAAATGGCTTTCACTTTGCACGGTAGACTTTTAACTTGCACTTACAGATGCAGCGACCAACTGTAGTTAGTGACAGTGGTTTTCTGAAGTGTTCCTGAGCCTGTGTGGTGATATCCTTTACACACTGATGTTGCTTTTTGATGCAGTACCGTCTGAAGGATTGAAGGTCCGTAATATCATTGCTCACGTGCAGTGATTTCTCCAGATTCTCTGAACCTTTTGATAATACACACCTTACATGGTGAAAATCCCTCAATTCCTTGCAATAGCTGGTGACCCTCGCCCCATCCTTGTTTGTGAATGACTTAGCATTTCACAGAAGCTGCTCTTATACCCAATCATGGCACCCACCTGTTCTCAATTCCCCCGTCCACCTGTGGGATGTGCCAAATAAGTGTTTGATGAGCATTCTTCAACTTTTCTCAGTGTTTTTTGCCACTTGTGCCAGCTTCTTTGAAACGTGCTGCAGGCATCAAATTCCAAATGAGCTAATATTTGCAAAAAACAAAGTTTCCCAGTTTGAAGTGTTAAATATCTTGTTTTTGCAGTCCATTCAATTGAATATAAGTTGAAAATTATTTGCAAATCTTTGTATTCTGTTTTTATTTACCATTTACACAACCATGGACTTGGAGGTGCTGATTTCCACCCCACCCCTTTTTTGTTATCTAGATAAACTTTTACTTTGATAAGAAAAAAAAAATCTGTCAGGCTTTTCCCAGACAGTGTGGCCATGTTTTAGTTTTTCCTGTCTTTATTTCCTGTCAGCGCTCTTATTTTGTCTGTTTTCTGTTTTTTCTCCCTGAGCACCACACCTGGTGTCAATCAGCCCATATCCTATCTTTACCTGCTTTGTCCTCCATTCAGTGCTGGATTATTGTCGCTCCTACCGGTTGTTTGTCACCACTAGCTGTCCATGTCATGATTACTTATCGTTGTAGCTGTGCCTAATTCGGTTCACTCTGTTCATGCCATAGTTCCGTCTTGTCACAGTAAGTGTTTTTGTTTCATAGCCAAGTTTGTTGTGCGCCTTTTGTTAGTACCCTTTTGTTTGTTCTTGTTCTAGTATTTAAAGTAAATCATGTTTTCTTACGCAATGCCTGCCTCCTTCTCTGCATCTTGGGGTTTGTCACAAACTAAATGTGACAAAATCCTGACAATAGTGTGCAGCGTGTTCCGACTCGGGATGCGACGGCTATAATCAGACGAGGAATGTGCTTTTTTTTTCTTTTAAAAAACTGAAGCGGTGGCTGCTGCGAGCCTTAAATAGACCCGGCCTTCCCCCCATGGACCATGTCGGAGGTCTGCGCCGTGGTCTTTATGGCCCCGTGGAAGAAGTCAGTCGCCGTAGGAATGTCCCCCAAGAAGACAGAAACCTCACACGCTGACGGAAGCAACCCTCCCGAGTTTAAAGAAGCGCTTCATTCCGGGGGGGTCCCCGCTAAGCACACAAACACACTCGGGGCAGGGGAAAAAAAATAGATCCTTACTCAGCATTTCGAGGGCTGTGACGTGGAACCGCGGATGTGGTAGTGCTTGTGAGACCGTGTCGGACGGGTGCGTCCCGGGAGCCCCGCGGTGAGGGGTCAGGGGTGATCAGCCAAAAAGAGCATTGGGATACAAAACGGACTAACCTAGGCGGTTACGTAACAGTGAGCTGTGTTTATTCCCTGCCTTGTCTCGCATTGTGTGTGTGTGTGTGTGTGCGGAGGAAAGTGTCGGGCGGGGGGTGAGGCGGCCCCTGCTCCGGTGGATGTGAAACCCCGCGTTGGCCTCGAGATCATATTACTAGAATCCGAAGGTGGAGCAGGAGGGAAGCAGTGTGAGCGCGCTCCGCCATGGCCGCAAACTTGTCAGAAAACTGCCGTCATAAAGTGATATGTACTTATAAGTGCACTACATAATACAACACTGATGCATGGGGTTTTAGTGTACTAGATAATACTACACTGATGCATGAGGTTGTAGTGTAGTACACTGATACATGCTTTGTTTAAAGTGGTTTTACATAATTATACACTGATGCATGCTTTGTTCAAAAGGGCTTTTAGTGCACTACATAATACTACTCTGATGCATGGAGTTTTAGTGTACTACATAAGACTACACTGATGTGTGCTTTGTTCAAAGGGGTTTTAGTGTACTACATAATACTACATTGATGCATGGGGTTTTAGTGTACTACATAATACTACACTGAATAATACTACACTGATGTGTGCTTTGTTCAAAGAGGTTTTAGTGTACTACATAATACTACATTGATGCATGGGGTTTCAGTGTACTACATAAAACTACACTGATGTGTGCATTCTTCAAAGAGCTTTTAGTGCACTACATAATACTACTCTGATGCATGGAGTTTTAGTGCACTACATAATACTACTCTGATGCATTGAGTTTTAGTGTTCTACATAAGACTACACTGATGTGTGCTTTGTTCAAAGGGGTTTTAGTGTACTACATAATACTACATTGATGCATGGGGTTTTAGTGTACTACATAATACTACGTTGATGTGTGCTTTGTTCAAAGGGGTTTTAGTGTACTACATAATAGTACATTGATGTGTGCTTTGTTCAAAGGGGTTTTAGTGTACTACATAATACTACATTGATGCATGGGGTTTTAGTGTACTACAAAATACTACACTGAATAATACTACACTGATGTGTGCTTTGTTCAAAGAGGTTTTAGTGTACTACATAATACTACATTGATGCATGGGGTTTCAGTGTACTACATAAAACTACACTGATGTGTGCTTTCTTCAAAGAGCTTTTAGTGCACTACATAATACTACTCTGCTGCATGGCGTTTTAGTGCACTACATAATACTACTCTGATGCATTGAGTTTTAATGTTCTACATAATACTACACTGATGTGTGCTTTGTTCAAAGAGGTTTTAGTGTACTACATAATACTACATTGATGCATCGTGTTTTAGTGTACTACATAATACTACACTAATGCATGGGGTTTTAGTGTACTTCATAATACTACACTGAATTGTGCTTTGGTCAAAGGGGTTTTAGTGTACTACATAATACTACACTGATGTGTGCTTTGTTCAAATGGGTTTTAGTGTACTTAATGATACTACACTAATGTGTGCTTTGTTCAAAGAGGTTTTAGTGTACTACATAATACTACATCGATGCATGGGGTTTTAGTGTACTACATAATACTACACTGATGTGTGCTTTGTTCAAAGGGGTTTTAGTGTACTACATAATACTACACATGCATGGGGTTTTAGTGTACTACATAATACTACACTGATGAATCGTGTTTTAGTGTACTAATAATACTACACTGATGCATGCTTTGTTTAAAGGGGTTTTAGTGCACTACATGATTCTACACTGATGTGTGCTTTGTTCAAAGGGATTTTAGTGTACTATATATTACTACTCGGATGCATGGGGTTCTAGTGCACTACATAATACTACACTGATGCATCGTTTTTTAGTGTACTCCATAGTACTACACCGATGCTTGCTTTGTTCAAAGGGGTTTTAGTGTACTACATAATACTACTCTGATGCATGGGGTTTTAGTGTAATACATAATACTACACTGATGTGTGCTTTGTTCAAAGGGGTTTTAGTGTAATACATAATACTACATTGATGCATTGGATTTTAGTGTACTACATATTACTACACTGATGTGTGCTTTGTTCAAAGGGGTTTTAGTGTACTACATAATACTACACTGATGGATGGGGTTTTAGTGTACTACATAATACTACACTGATGTGTGCTTTGTTCAAAGGGGTTTTAGTGTAATACATAATACTACATTGACGTATGGGGTTTTAGTGTACTACATAATACTACACTGATGCATCCTGTGGTGAAGGGGTTTTAGTGTACTACATAATTCAACACTGATGCAGCTTTGTTCAAAGGGTTTTTAGTGCACTACATAATACTACACTGATGCATCGTGTTTTAGTGCACTACATAATACTACACTGATGCATCGTGTTTTAGTGTACTACATGATACTACACCGACGCATGCTTTGTTCAAAGGGCTGTTAGTTTACTACATAATACTACTCTGATGCATGAGGTTTTAGTGTACTACATAATACTACACTGATGTGTGCTTTGTTCAAAGGGGTTTTAGTGTACTACATAATACTACATTGATGCATGGGGTTTTAGTGTACTACTTGATACTACACTGATGTGTGCTTTGTTTGAAAGGGTTTTAGTGAACTACATAATACTACATTGATGTTACCTGTGGTAAAGGGGTTTTAGTGTACTACATAATTCTACACTAATGCAGCTTTGTTCAAAGGGTTTTTGTGTACTACATAATACTACTACACTGATATTTGGGGTTTTAGTGTACTACATAATACTACACTGATGCATGCTTTGTTCAAAGGGGTTTTAGTGCACTACATAATACTACACTTATGCTTGGTGTTTTAGTGCTTTACATAATATTACACTAATGCATGGGGTTTTAGTGTACTACATAATACTACACTGATGTGTGCTTTGTTCAAATGGGGTTTTAGTGTACTACATAATACTACACTGATGTGTGCTTTGTTCAAAGGGGTTTTAGTGTACTACATAATACTACACTGATGCCTGGGGTTTTAGTGTACTACATCATAATACACTGATGTATACTTTGTTCAAAGGGTTTTAGTGTACTACACTGATGCATGGGGTTTTAGTGTACTACATAATACTACACTGATGTGTGCTTTGTTCAAAGGGGTTTTAGTGTACTACATAATACTACACTAATGCATGCTTTGTTCAAAGGGGTTTTAGTGCACTACATAATACTACACTGATGCATCGTGTTTTAGTGTACTACATAATACTGCACTAATTCATGGGTTTTTAGTGTACTACATAATACTACACTGATTTGTGCGTTGTTCAAAGGGGTTTTAGTGCACCACATAATACTACATTGATGCATCGTGTTTTAGTGTACTACATAATACTACACTAATGTGTGCTTTGTTCAAATGGGTTTTAGTGTACTATATAATACTACACTGATGTGTGCTTTTGTCAAAGGTGTTTTAGTGTACTAAATAATACTACACTGATGCATGGGGTTTTAGTGTACTACATTATATTACACTGATGTGTACTTTGTTCAAAGGGTTTTAGTGTACTACATAATACTACAGTGATGTGTGCTTTGTTCAAAGGGGTTTTAGTGTACTACATAATACTACACTAATGCATGCTTTGTTCAAAGGGGTTTTAGTGCACTACATAATACTACACTGATGCATCGTGTTTTAGTGTACTACATAATACTGCACTAATTCATGGGTTTTTAGTGTACTACATAATACTACACTGATTTGTGCGTTGTTCAAAGGGGTTTTAGTGAACTACATAATACTACATTGATGCATTGGGCTTTAGTGTACTACATAATACTACCCGGATGCATCTTCTGTTCAAATGGGGTTTTAGTATACTACATAATACTACACTGATGTGTACTTTGTTTAAAGGGGTTTTAGTGCACTACATAATACTACTCTGATGCATGGGGTTTTAGTGTACTACATCATATTACACTGATGTGTACTTTGTTCAAAGGGTTTTAGTGTACTACATAACACTACACTGATGGATATACTCCAAGATGGCGGCGCCCGGACGGGCTGCGTCCTCGAGGGGGTCTTGCTAAAGATGGAACATTTGGCAGAAATACCGGACAATTCCACAGACTTTATGGCTGGCTCACATCGTGGTCACTCCGTGATCACGTACGACCGCCAGACACTTCTGGATGTGGACATATCGGGCCGTTTTGGACTGATAGACGCGTGCGTGCTAAGCATGCTAACTAGCATGGGAATACGTCGGCGGCTACATCCAGCGGCCTGTGAAGCAGGGGAGTATAGTAGCAGCGGGGGCCGTCTACGGAGCAGACGCCAGCGGTGTGATCGGAAACGCGGATGTCGAGCGGGGCTAAAAACAAAGCAGAAGGCTAATCCCCACAGAACACCACTTCCCTCCATCCTGAAGCCGGATTTAAATGGAAAATGCGAGACTACTGGTCTGGGTAAGGAGTCAGTTAAATTAGAACACGTTTTTTCTGCTTTGAGTGTTTCAGAGTTGGACATGTGTTTTACCGAGGTGGCTAACTATGATGCGTGCAGTTTATCAAAGCAACAAACAAACAATCGGAAAATCCCCGTTACTGAGGTGGCTAACCATGATGCGTGCAGTTTATCAAAGCAACAATCAAACAATCGGAAAATTCCTGTCGTATCAATTCGTAGATATGGTCGTAACTATACTAAATGCACTGGGCATAATAAACACAACATTATTAATATTGCTACTGCGGATAATTTGATCAAAAACTCCCTAAAACAGCCCACTACCTATAATATAGGTTTTTTAAACATAAGATCATTGTCTCCCAAAACGTTATTAGTTAATGATATTATCAGAGACAACAATCTTAACGTCATCGGTCTCAGCGAAACCTGGCTTAAACCAAACGACTTTTTTGCGCTAAATGAGGCATGTCCTCGTAACTTTACACATGCGCATATTGCCCGTCCGCTTAAAAGGGGTGGGGGGGTCGCACTAATATACAACGAAAAGTTTAACCTTAGTCCTAACATAAATAATAAATATAAATCGTTTGAGGTGCTTACTATGAAGTCTGTCACACCACTGCCTCTACACCTGGCTGTTATCTACCGCCCCCCAGGGCCCTATTCGGACTTTATCAATGAATTCTCAGAGTTCGTTGCTGATCTAGTGACACACGCCGATAATATAATCATAATGGGGGACTTTAATATCCATATGAATACCCCATCGGACCCACCGTGCGTAGCGCTCCAGACTGTAATTGATAGCTGTGGTCTCACACAAATAATAAATGAACCCACGCATCGCAACGGTAATACGATAGACCTAGTGCTTGTCAGGGGTATCACCGTCTCCAAAGTTACGATACTCCCGTATACTAAAGTATTGTCCGATCATTACCTTATAAAATTCGAGGTTCAGACGCATGTTCGTCAAACTAATAATAATAATAACTGCTATAGCAGCCGCAACATTAATACGGCCACAACGACAACTCTAGCTGACCTACTGCCCTCGGTAATGGCACCATTCCCAAAGTATGTGGGCTCTATTGATAACCTCACTAACAACTTTAACGACGCCCTGCGCGAAACCATTGATAACATAGCACCGCTAAAGTTAAAAAAGGCTCCAAAAAAGCGCACCCCGTGGTTTACAGAAGAAACTAGAGCTCAGAAATTATTATGTAGAAAGCTGGAACGCAAATGGCGCACGACTAAACTTGAGGTGCACCATCAAGCATGGAGTGATGGTTTAATAACTTATAAACGCATGCTTACCTTAGCTAAAGCTAAATATTACTCAAATCTCATCCACCGTAATAAAAACGATCCTAAATTTTTGTTTAGTACGGTAGCATCGCTAACCCAACAAGGGACCCCTTCCAGTAGCTCAACCCACTCAGCTGATGACTTTATGCAATTCTTTAGTAAGAAAATTGAAGTCATTAGAAAGGAGATTAAAGACAATGCGTCCCAGCTACAACGGGGTTCTATTAACACTGATACGATGGTATATACGGCGGATACTGCCCTCCAAAATAGTTTCTCTCGTTTTGAGGAAATAACATTAGAGGAATTGTTACAACGTGTAAATGGAATAAAATAGACAACATGCTTACTTGACCCTCTTCCTGGGAAACTGATCAAGGAGCTCTTTGTATTATTAGGTCCATCAGTGCTAAATATTATAAACTTATCACTCTCCTCGGGCACTGTTCCCCTAGCATTCAAAAAAGCGGTTATTCATCCTCTTCTTAAAAGACCTAACCTCGATCCTGACCTCATGGTAAACTACCGACCGGTGTCTCACCTTCCCTTTATTTCAAAAATCCTTGAAAAAATTGTTGCGGAGCAGTTAAATGAACACTTAGCGTCTAACAATCTATGTGAAACCTTTCAATCCGGTTTCAGGGCAAATCACTCCACGGAGACAGCCCTCGCAAAAATGACTAATGATCTATTGCTAACGATGGATTCTGATGCGTCACCTATGTTGCTGCTCCTCGATCTTAGCGCTGCTTTCGATACCGTCGATCATAATATTTTATTAGAACGTATCAAAACACAAATTGGTATGTCAGACTTAGCCCTGTCTTGGTTTAACTCTTATCTTACTGATAGGATGCAGTGTGTCTCCCATAACAATGTGACCTCGGACTACGTTAAGGTAACGTGTGGAGTTCCCCAGGGTTCGGTCCTTGGCCCTGCACTCTTTAGCATCTACATGCTGCCGCTAGGTGACATCATACGCAAATACGGTGTTAGCTTTCACTGTTATGCTGATGACACCCAACTCTACATGCCCCTAAAGCTGACCAACACGCCGGATTGTAGTCAGCTGGAGGCGTGTCTTAATGAAATTAAACAATGGATGTCCGCTAACTTTTTGCAACGCAACGCCAAAAAAACGGAAATGCTGATTATCGGTCCTGCTAGACACCGAACTCTATTTAATAATACAACTCTAACATTTGACAACCAAACAATTAAACAAGGCGACACGGTAAAGAATCTGGGTATTATCTTCGACCCAACTCTCTCCTTTGAGGCACACATTAAAAGCGTTACTAAAATGGCCTTCTTTCATCTCCGTAATATCGCTAAAATTCGCTCCATTCTGTCCACTAAAGACGCTGAGATCATTATCCATGCGTTTGTTACGTCTCGCCTCGACTACTGTAACGTATTATTTTCGGGTCTCCCCATGTCTACCATTAAAAGATTACAGTTGGTACAAAATGCGGCTGCTAGACTTTTGACAAGAACAAGAAAGTTTGATCACATTACGCCTGTCCTGGCTCACCTGCACTGGCTTCCTGTGCACTTAAGATGTAACTTTAAGGTTTTACTACTTACGTATAAAATACTACACGGTCTAGCTCCATCCTATCTTGCCGATTGTATTGTACCATATGTCCCGGCAAGAAATCTGCGTTCAAAGGACTCCGGCTTGTTAGTGATTCCCAAAGCCCAAAAAAAGTCTGCGGGCTATAGAGCGTTTTCTGTTCGGGCTCCAGTACTCTGGAATGCCCTCCCGGTAACAGTTCGAGATGCCACCTCAGTAGAAGCATTTAAGTCTCACCTTAAAACTCATTTGTATACTCTAGCCTTTAAATAGACTCCCTTTTTAGACCAGTTGATCTGCCGTTTCTTTTCTTTTTCTTCTATATCCCACTCTCCCTTGTAGAGGGGGTCCGGTCCGATCCGGTGGCCATGTACTGCTTGCCTGTGTATCGGCTGGGGACATCTCTGCGGTGCTGATCCGCCTCCGCTTGGGATGGTTTCCTGCTGGCTCCGCTGTGAACGGGACTCTCGCTGCTGTGTTGGATCCGCTTTGGACTGGACTCTCGCGACTGTGTTGGATCCATTGTGGATTGAACTTTCACAGTATCATGTTAGACCCGCTCGACATCCATTGCTTTCCTCCTCTCTAAGGTTCTCATAGTCATTATTGTCACCGACGTCCCACTGGGTCATTATTGTCACCGATGTGAGTTTTCCTTGCCCTTATGTGGGCCTACCGAGGATGTCGTGGTGGTTTGTGCAGCCCTTTGAGACACTAGTGATTTAGGGCTATATAAGTAAACATTGATTGATTGATTGATGTGTGCTTTGTTCAAAGGGGTTTTAGTGTACTACATAATTCTACACTGATGCATCGTGTTTTGATTAAACTTTGTCAAAAAGCATGTTATTTCAATGTTGTGTTTGTGTTGTAGAATATTGGTTGTGAAATGACCAAAATTCCACGGTCAAATCAACCGAACACAACATTGAATAAACTTTGTCAAAAAGCATGTTGTATTT
>NC_084615.1:20291836-20321836 GCF_033978795.1 Nerophis ophidion
CGATATTATTGGACATCTCTAACCTGGACGTGTGTATGCCTTTTATGCATACTTGCCAACCTCGGGACCTCCGAATTCAGGACATGGTGTTGGGGGGGGGGGGTATATATTGTAGCAAAGAGTTGGTGCTGCAAGGGGTTCTGGGTATTTATTCTGTGGTGTTTATGTTGTGTTACGGTGCGGATGTTCTCCCGAAATGTGTTTGTCGTTCTTGTTTGGTCATACATCAAGTCATACATTTTACTTTTTGAAACCGATACCGATAATTTCCCATAGTACATCTTAAAGGATTTATCGCCAGATAATATTGGCAGTCCGATATTATCGGACATCTCTAACCTGGACGTATGTATGACTTTTATGTATACTTGCCAACCTCGGGACCTCCAAATTTGGGACATGGGGTGGGCGGGGGTTTGGTGGTAGCGGGGGGGTCTATATTGTTGCGTCCTGGAATAGGTAGTGCTGCAAGGGGTTCTGGGTATTTATACTGTGGTGTTTGTGCTGTGTTACGGTGCGGATGTTCTCCCAAAATGTGTTTGTCGTTCTTATTTGGTCATACATTTTACTTTTTGAAACCGATAACAGTAATTTCCGATGTTACATTTTAGCCCCCAGCCCCTCTTGCAGCTTCATGTACGGACTTACTGGTGGTTTCCTCCCTACCCTAAAAGAGAGAAGAAACAAAACAAAAAAAGAGGTGAAAAAAAAAAAGACAGACTGGGTGTTGAAACATTTACAGTTATGAGTGGAATGCGGGGCTGGGGAAGGTGTCTGCTAGTGCTGAAGAGCAACAGATGGGAGGTGTTCCTCCGAGCCCCGGCATCAAAAAAAGAAAAAAAAAACTCTTGCGAAACTCTGAGCGGCCGAACCGTGGATCCATACTTCCAACACGTTTTGCGGAAGAAGAAGTGGTCCCAGGAGCGTAGTAGAGGTGTCCACAGGGGGTCTTGCGGAGGAGGTTGTTCAGCAACTGCAAGGCTAGACTTGCAAAAGAGAGGAGTTTGTGAGAACAAGAAGAAAGAAGAAGAAATTGTGTCTTACGTTACAAACCGCTTTGCGCATGTGATATTTATCCATACACACAAAAAGGGCATTGCTATGGAAATAACCCCAGCAAGTACCAACCCCCCCCCCCTTTTTTTTGCCTGTTATGTTACCATAGCAGCCATCCCAGAATAATCCGTCCGCCCTGTTCCTCCCTCGTGTTTGTGAGTCATAACTGGCTGTAAAAAGAAAAAAACAAAAAACAACCACATTTCCAATTCTCGCATTCTTTGCAGGAACAACGTTGTGAATCATACCCGTGTGTGGGGACTTCCACCCAGATACACAACAACGCCGCGTTGCTATGGCGATGTCAAAAAAAAATTTCAACACGGAATACCTTTCATTCCGAGCTTATGTAGTCGAGGATCGGACCGCCCGACCTCTATGGCCCCCCTACCATTAGTGGTGAGCCCATGGAAGGGGGGGGGACCCACGTTGCCTCTTCGGGCCGGGCCCCATGGGGACAGGGCCGCTCGCCATCGTGCTCCAACTCCAGGCCTGGCTCTAGAGGGGGAACCTGAGTCTCGGTTGTTTTTTTTCCATAGAAGTCTTCCAGCTGCTCTTTGTCTGATACCCTCACCTAGGACCTGTTTGTCTCAGGAGACCCTACCCTGGAGAGGAGCCAGATGAGGTGGTTCAGGCATCTGGTCAGGATTCCACCCAAACACCTCCCTACAGAAGTGTTTAGGGTACGTCTGACCCTTAGGAGGCAAACAGGGAAGACCCAGGACACGTTGGGAAGACTTTGTCTCCCGGCTGGCCGGGGAATGCCTCGGGGATCGCCCCACCGGACCTGGCTCCAGGGGGGGACCCCGCGTCCGGGCGAGGGAAATCTGAGTCTCGGTTGCTTTATTTTCATAGAAGTCTTCCAGCTGCCCTTTGTCTGAAACTCTCACCTAGGATCTGTTTGTCTTGGGAGACCCTACCAGGGTGCTTCCATGCCAACATAGATCCTGGCTCCTCCACATGGAGAGGAGCCAGATGAGATGGTTCAGGCATCTTGTCAGAATGCCACCCGAACGTTTCCCTAGGGAGCTGTTAAGTGTACGTCCGACTGGTAGGAGGGCACGGAGAAGACCCAGGACACGTTGGGAAGAATATGTCTCCCGGCTGGCCTAGTAATGCCTCGGGATCGCCCCACCGGGCCTGGCTCCAGGGGGGGACCCCGCGTCCGGGCGAGGGAAATCTGAGTCTTGGTTGCTCTATTTTCATAGAAGTCTTCCAGCTGCTCTTTGTCTGATACCCTCACCTAGGACTTGTTTGTCTTGGGAGACCCTACCCTGGAGAGGAGCCAGATGAAGTGGTTTGGGCATCTAGTCAGGATGCCGCCCGAACTTCTCCCTAGGGAGGTGTTTAGGGTACGTCCGACCGGTAGGAGGCCACGGGGAAGACCCAGGACACGTTGGGAAGACTATGTCTCCCGGGTGGCCTGGGAACGCCTTGAATCTCCCACCCGGCCTGGCTCTAGAGGGGACCCAGAATCCGGGTGAGGGAAATCTGAGTCTCGGTTGGTTTATTTCCATAGAAGTCTTCCAGCTGCTCTTTGTCTGATACCCTCACCTAGGACCTGTTTGTCTTGGGGGACCCTACCATGGGGGCATGGCTCCTCCACATGGAGTGGAGCCAGATGAGGTGGTTTGGGCATCCGGTCAGGATGCCACCCTAGGGAGGTGTTTAAGGCACGTCCGACCGGTAGGAGGCCACTGGGAAGACCCGGGACACTTTAGGAAGACTATGTCTCACGGCTGGCCTGGGAACGCCTAAGGATCCCCCCCTCTGGAGGAGCTGGACTAAGTGGCTGGGGCGAGGGAAGTATGTTCTTCTTTGCTTAGGCCGCTTCCCCCGCGACCCGACTTCGGATAAGCGGAAGAAGATGGATGGATGGAATACCTTTCAATTTGGGTTAACCGCCACCGATTTTGGACGGACTTGTGATAATATGAGGAGAGACGACATGTGTGGTGTGTAAACAAATGATTCACGTCACAAAAATGCGTGTTGGAGCCCAGCTATGTTAAAGCCAAAAAATTCACAAACAAGTTTTCTTTGTGTATTTTTTTAATTTATTTTTCTTCTGAAAATTAATCCGGCGGTCATTTTCAAAAATAATTCTTAGGTTTAGGTAGCAAACAGTCGTCTCCCCCTTCTCCTCTTGACGTCACCCTGGTCATCCTCTGTATATTCAGGTTCAGAAAGATAAGGTTGTGAATTCATATGACACTAGGGTTGTACGGTATACCGGTATTAGTATAGTACCGCATTTTCCTCAAGTGTCTTGAGGAAAACATCAGTAGAAGAGGACGCAAAATAGAATAGTAGCAGCCTACCTTGTTTGTTTTTTTCTCTTTTTTTGATCGCTTGGATCTGCTCTTCTTGGTTTTCCTGCAGCTTCTGACTCAGTCTTTCTCTCCTCGAGGGTGCTCCTGATTGCCAGAATAACATTGGGCTTGAGTCAAGTTTTTCCCATCCAAACTCTGACTTAAACCCTTTTTTTTTTTCTTTAAATAATAGCTTCAAATTACAAAATTTCAAAACCAGTGAAGTTGGCATGTTTAAAAAAGGCTGGCACAAGTGGCAAAAAAGACTGAGAAAGTTGAGGAATGCTCATCAAACATTTATTTGGAACATCCCACAGGTGAACAGGTCAATTGGGAACAAGTGGGTGCCATGATTGGGTATAAAAGCAGCCTCCATGTAATGCTCAGTTGTTCACAAACAAGGACGGGACGAGGGTCACCACTTTGTCAACAAATGCGTGAGCAAATCGTCCAACAGTTTAAGAACAACATTCCTCAGCCAGCTATTGCAAGGAATTCAGGGATTTCACCATCAACGGTCCGTAATATCATCAAAAGGTTCTGAGAATCTGGAGAAATCACTGCAAGTAAGCGATGATATTATGGACCTTCGATCCCTCAGGCGGTACTGCATTAAAAAGTGACATCAGTGTGTAAAGGATATCACCACATGGGCTCAGGAACACTTCAGAATACCACTTTCAGTAACTACAGTACGTCGCTACATCTCTGAGTGCAATTTAAACGCAACCATGCAATACCAAAGCCATTTATCAAGAACACCCGGAAACGCCGCCGGCTTCGCTGGGCCCGAGCTCATCTAAGATGGACTGATACAAAGTGGAAAATTGTTCTGTGGTCTGACGAGTACACATTTCAAATCGTTTTTTAGGAAACTGTCGACGTCATGTCCTCGGGAACAAAGAGGAAAACAACCATCCGGATTGTTATGGGCGCATAGTTGGAAAGCCAGCATCTGGGATGCTATGGGGGTGTGTTAGTGCCCAATGCATGGCGAACTTACTCATCTGTGAAGGCACCATTAAGGCTGGAAAGTACATACAGGTTTTGGAGCAACATATGTTGCCACCCAAGCAACGTTATCATGGACGCCCCTGCTTATATCAGCAAGACAATGCCAAGCCACGTCTTACAACAGTGTGGCTTCGTAGTAAAAGAGTGCAGAAAATGTATGAAGCCTAAAATACCACAACGGAGACCCCGGACTGTTCAACAACTTAAGCTGTACAAAATTGAGTTTCTCAGTATGAATGTTAAATATCTTTTCAGTGTATTAAATTAAATATAAGTTGAAAATGATTTGCAAATCATTGTATTCTGTTTTTTATTTACCATAAATTTTGGGTTTTTGTAACATTCAATTGATCCGGCAGACATTTTTCGATACTTCCTTCAAATTCTGCACAAAAATAACATGATTATTACCAAAACACATATTACATATTACGAAATTGCCCAGAGTCTTCTGTCGGTGACATCATCGGGCTGATGCAGGCCTGCACATTATTTGGAACCACCAGTGGGCGGTCCAAAATGTGCTGAAACTCGTCAGAAAACATCCGTGTCTGAATTGGACCTCGAGACATGGTTTTTAGGTCCAGAACTAGGAAACTAAGTGCCAACGTTGCCCTTTAAGGACTCGTGTTAGTTACAGTGTCTTTGACTTGAATCCATAAAAATCCGATTTGAGTGCAAAGTCAATTCCAGTTGAAGTACAGAACAACAACTTTGCACACCATGCAAGTCTGTTTCCTGCAGTAATTAGACTTCAGTTGGAAGCACATTACATCCAGTTAGGGGAAGGACGAGAAGGTCAGGCTTTCCCCTGACAGTTTGTCTATGTTTTAGTTTTCCTCTGCATTTGTCTGTTTCCTCTGTGTTTAGTATCTCCTGTCTTTAGTTCCTGTCTAGTGCTCTTATTTTGTCAGCTTCCTGTCTTGTTCCCTGAGTGCTGTGTTCCTCCTCAGCTGTGGCTGATTGGCACCTGGCCACACCCGTTACCAATCAGCCCGCTCCTATTCGTATCCTCTTCGTCTTGTGTCATTGTATTGTCATTCGGACGTGTATTGTCGTTGCCTCATGTCACTCTTGTGTCTTTGCTACCTGTCGTGTCTGGCATCATTTCAGCTATTACCTGTCGTGCTACATCTTGTCCTGGTCGTCGTAGCGGTAAGCTGTTTTTGTTAGCCATTAACTATTTCCAGTTTTTCTGTTTGTTATCCTCTAGCTTCCATGCTAAAGTTCCTTTTTTTTTTTCTAGCTCCCAGTGCTGGCTCTCTTAGTTTGTTATTCCGCCCACGTGCGTGCTTTTCGTTTGTTCTTTCATTAAATCAGGTTTTCATATACCACGCCTGCCTCCATCTCCGCATCTCGGGGTTCGACATCACAAAATAACTCTGACAGAGAAGAATTTTCTTTGAAGCGGTGGAAAATTGAAAGGGAATTCAGTCTAATCTAGTTTAATCTTTTTTTGTAACGAATGCCATCCTCATTGGGGTCCTCACGTTTGAAAGACTTGACCAAAAAAAAAAAGACAAGTGAAGTGAATTATATTTATATAGCGCTTTTCTCTAGTGGCTCAAAGCGCTTTTACATAGTGAAACCCAATATCTGAGTTACATTAAAAACAACCCACAGTTGAAAACCAAACTGTCATCAGTGTTTGAACCTGACAGGAAGGCATGGCGTTCCTGGGATTGAACCCCTCAACTTTCCTCCTCCAAACATATTGCAGGGTGTTGTGGCCAAACAGCTCAATTTTTGTTTCATCTGACATCACATGGACAAAGATAAGACCTTCTGGAGGAAAGTTATGTGGTCAGATGAAACCAAAACGGGGCAGTTTGGCCACAATACCCAGCAATATTTAATTCCAGGAACAGCAGACCTACCGTCAAACATGGTGGTGGTAGTATTATGCTCTGGTCCCGTTTTGCTGCAATCAATCAATCAATGTTTATTTATATAGCCCTAATTCACGAGTGTCTCAAAGGGCTGCACAAGCCACAACGACATCCTCGGTTCAAACCCCTCATCAGGGCAAGGAGAAACTCAACCCAACGGGACAATGAGAAACCCTGCAGAGGACTTCAGATGTTGGGAACGGCAACAAGCAACACGTTGTTCACGTCACAGTCATTTGGCTGGGATTGGTATGACTTGACAGTGTTTTCTAAAAGCGGAAGGTAGTAGTAATGTGACTCGTAAAGTGCTGACTCGTCACTTCAGAGGAACAGTAGTAGCTTTCTTAGTTCTGTGAGTCAAAACCACCAAAACTGTAGTAGTTTTATGAAGGGATAAAAATGTACAGCATTTACCCTGGACAGTGGATCTTTACGGTGTCCGTCAAACACACCATCAGCGGCGTCGCCATATTTTTATGGATAAATGTTGGCCAGTTATATATTTTTGTAACATATCACACCAATTCTAAAATCCCTGCACTGGCTTCCTGTTCCGTTCAGGATTGAATACAAAGTCTCCCTACAAACCCGTCAATGCCCACCTCTATCTCAAAGAACTGCTCACCCCCAAATCCTACACGGCACCTTCGTTCTGGACAGGCTAGCCTCCTCCAAACTGTGGGGACAAAGCTATGAACAGACTGCTCCGCCGCTCCCAGTCTGTGGAACGCTTTCCCTGACCACCCGAGGGCACCACAGACTGTGGATGCTTTACAAAAAGGCTTAAAACCACTTTAAAAAAAAAAAAAGGAGCCTTTTTTAAGATATATGCATACTAAATCTAGATACTTGGCTGTTCTAGTTTTTATTTTTGTTATCTTTTTATTTGTATTTTTTAATACACTGTAGCACTTTGAGGTTGTTACTCAATGTAAAGTGCTTTTTACAAGTAAAATCTCTTATTATTATTATTATTATAATAACATCCTTGGCTGGCTGACATGTTCTGCTTCAGTTTGGTTCAGACCAGCAGTGACTTGCTCAAATTACTTTGCCAAGTTGGCAACACACTATTTTATGTTTGTTTGTTTTTTTCCAAGTCAATGAAAATCATTGATTTCTTCTTCTCAGCACTGTCCTCTACACACACTTTCTTCTGCCCGTGATTGGCAAACACATTTATGTCCATTGCTTGCTATGAGTTTGCTACGTCGACTCATGTTTGGAACTCACTTTTCGTAACAGTGACAGCTGAATTTTGTCAACTGAATCAATTTACACCGACAATTTCATTGAAAAATATTTTTGTTTTAAAATAAAGTGTAGAAAAATTCAGTGTAAAAAAATCAGTGTAGAAAAATTATGTGTTTTTTAATTCAGTGCATGCAAATTCAGTGTATTGAAATTCAGTTTAAAAAATCAGTGTATAAAAAATCAATGTTTTTAAATTCAGTGTAAAAAAGTTTGTTGTAAAAAAAATTCAGTGTATAAAGATTCAAAGTTAAAATTTCGGTGTATTAAAAAATCTGTGTTTTTAAATTCATTGTAAAAAAGTTTGGTGTAAAAAAAGTCAGTGTATAAAAAATCCGTGTTTTGAAATTCAGTTTTAAAATTCAGTGTACAAAAATTAAGTGTAAAAAAATTCAGAGCTTTAAAATTCGGTGTATAAAAATATGTGAGTTTTAAAATGTTGTGTTTTAAAATTCAGTGATTTGGAAGTTCAGTGTAAAATAATTCCGTGTATAAAAATTCAGAGTTAAATTCAGTGTATAAAAATTCAGAGTTTTAAAATTCAGTGTAAAGAAATTCTGAGTTTTTGAAATCATTGTCAAAAAAATTCAGTGTAAAAAAAATCTAGTTCATACAAATTCATTGTATAAATATTCAGTGTTTTTAAATTCAGTGTAAAAATGTTTGGTGTAAAAAAAAAATCAGTGTATAAACATTCAAAGTTTAAAAATTCAGTGTATAAAAATTTCAGTGTATAAAAATTCAGTGTAAAAAAATTCAGAGCTTTAGAATTTGGTGTATAAAAATTCAGAGTTTTGAAATTCAGTGTTTGGAAATTTAGTGTTTTAAAATTCAGTGATTAGGAAATTCAGTGTTTTAAAATTTAGTATAAAAAATTCATTGTAAAATAATTTAGTGTACAAAAATTCAAAGTTAAATTCAGTGTATAAATTAATTGTAAACAAATTCAGTTTAAAACAATTCAGTGTATAAAAATTCAGAGTTTTAAAATTCAGTGTGAAAAAATTCAAAGCTTTAAAATTCAGTGTGTAAAAATTCAGAGTTTTAAAATTCAGTGTAAAAAAATCAGTGTAAAATAATTTAGTGTGTAAAAATTCAGAGTTAAATTCAGTGTATAAATTCTGAGTTTTAAAATTCAGTCTAAAGAAATTCAGAGTTTTTAAATTAATTGTAAACAAATTCAGTTTAAAACAATTCAGTATCTAAAAATTCAGAGTTTTAAAATTCTGTGTGAAAAAATTCAGAGTTTTAAAATTCAATGTTTTGAAATCCCAATGGAATTACAACGAAATAAACCCAGATTTCCCTCGCCCGGACGTGGGTCACCGGGGCCCCGCTCTGGAGCCAGGCCCGGAGTTGGGGCACGATGGCGAGCGCCTGGTGGTCGGGCCTGTTCCCATGGGGCCCGGCCGGGCACAGCCCGAAGAGGCAACGTGGGTCATCCCTCCAATGGGCTCACCACTCATAGGAGGGGCCATAGAGGTCGGGTGCATTGTGAGCTGGGCGGCAGCCGAAGGCAGGGCACTTGGCGGTCCGATCCTCGGCTACAGAAGCTAGCTCTTGGGACGTGGAACGTCACCTCACTGGGGGGGAAGGAGCCTGAGCTAGTGCGCGAGGTAGAGAAGTTCCGGCTGGATATAGTCGGACTCACCTCGACGCACAGCAAGGGCTCTGGAACCAGTTCTCTCGAGAGGGACTGGACCCTCTTCCACTCTGGCGTTGCCGGCAGTGAGAGGCGACGGGCTGGGGTGGCAATTCTGGTTGCCCCCCGGCTCAAAGCCTGTACGTTTGAGTTCAACCCAGTGGACGAGAGGGTAGCTTCCCTTCGCCTTCGGGTGGGGGGACGGATCCTGACTGTTGTTTGTGCTTACGCACCAAACAGCAGTTCAGAATACCCACCCTTTTTGGGTACACTCGAGGGAGTACTGGAAAGTGCTCCTCCGGGTGATTCCCTTGTCCTACTGGGAGACTTCAACGCTCACGTTGGCAACGACAGTGAAACCTGGAGAGGCGTGATTGGGAAGAATGGTCGCCCGGATCTAAACCCGAGTGGTGTTTTGTTATTGGACTTTTGTGCTCGTCACAGTTTGTCGATAACAAACACCATGTTCAAACATAAGGGTGTCCATATGTGCACTTGGCACCAGGACACCCTAGGCCGCAGCTCCATGATCGACTTTGTAGTTGTGTCATCGGATTTGCGGCCTTATGTTTTGGACACTCGGGTGAAGAGAGGGGCGGAGCTTTCTACCGATCACCACCTGGTGGTGAGTTGGCTGCGATGGTGGGGGAGGATGCCGGACAGACCTGGCAGGCCCAAGCGCATTGTGAGGGTCTGCTGGGAACGTCTGGCAGAGTCTCCTGTCAGAGAGAGTTTCAATTCACACCTCCGGGAGAACTTTGAACATGTCACGAGGGAGGTGCGGGACATTGAGTCCGAGTGGACCATGTTCCGAACCTCTATTGTCGAGGCGGCTGATTGGAGCTGTGGCCGCAAGGTTGTTGGTGCCTGTCGTGGCGGTAATCCCAGAACCCGTTGGTGGACACCAGCAGTGAGGGATGCCGTCAAGCTGAAGAAGGAGTCCTATCGGGTTCTTTTGGCTCATAGGACTCCGGAGGCAGTGGACGGGTACCGACGGGCCAAGCGGTGTGCAGCTTTAGCGGTCGCGGAGGCAAAAACTCGGACATGGGAAGAGTTCGGGGAAGCCATGGAAAACGACTTCCGGACGGCTTCGAAGCGATTCTGGACCACCATACGGCGCCTCAGGAAGGGGAAGCAGTGCACTATCAACACCGTGTATGGTGCGGATGGTGTTCTGCTGACTTCGACTGCGGATGTTGTGGATCGGTGGAGGGAATACTTCGAAGACCTCCTCAATCCCACCAACACGTCTTTCTTTGAGGAAGCGGTGCCTGGGGAATCTGTAGTGGACTCTCCTATTTCTGGGGCTGAGGTCGCTGAGGTAGTTAAAAAGCTCCTCGGCGGCAAGGCCCCGGGGGTGGATGAGATCCGCCCGGAGTTCCTTAAGGCTCTGGATGCTGTGGGGCTGTCTTGGTTGACAAGACTCTGCAGCATCGCGTGGACATCGGGGGCGGTACCTCTGGATTGGCAGACCGGGGTGGTGGTCCCTCTCTTTAAGAAGGGGGACCGGAGGGTGTGTTCCAACTATCGTGGGATCACACTCCTCAGCCTTCCCGGTAAGGTTTATTCAGGTGTACTGGAGAGGAGGCTTCGCCGGATAGTCGAACCTCGGATTCAGGAGGAACAGTGTGGTTTTCGTCCTGGTCGTGGAACTGTGGACCAGCTCTATACTCTCAGCAGGGTTCTTGAGGGTGCATGGGAGTTTGCCCAACCAGTCTACATGTGCTTTGTGGACTTGGAGAAGGCATTCGACCGTGTCCCTCGGGAAGTCCTGTGGGGAGTGCTCAGAGAGTATGGGGTATCGGAATGTCTTATTGTGGCGGTCCGCTCCCTGTATGATCAGTGTCAGAGCTTGGTCCGCATTGCTGGCAGTAAGTCGGACACGTTTCCAGTGAAGGTTGGACTCCGCCAAGGCTGTCCTTTGTCACCGATTCTGTTCATAACTTTTATGGACAGAATTTCTAGGCGCAGTCAAGGCGTTGAGGGGTTCCGGTTTGGTGGCCACGGGATTAGGTCTCTGCTTTTTGCAGATGATGTAGTCCTGATGGCTTCATCTGGCCGGGATCTTCAGCTCTCACTGGATCGGTTCGCAGCCGAGTGTGAAGCGACTGGAATGAGAATCAGCACCTCCAAGTCCGAGTCCATGGTTCTCGCCCGGAAAAGGGTGGAGTGCCATCTCCGGGTTGGGGAGGAGACCCTGCCCCAAGTGGAGGAGTTCAAGTACCTAGGAGTCTTGTTCACGAGTGGGGGAAGAGTGGATCGTGAGATCGACAGGCGGATCGGTGCGGCGTCTTCAGTAATGCGGACGTTGTATCGATCCGTTGTGGTGAAGAAGGAGCTGAGCCGGAAGGCAAAGCTCTCAATTTACCGGTCGATCTACGTTCCCATCCTCACCTATGGTCATGAGCTTTGGGTCATGACCGAAAGGATAAGATCACGGGTACAAGCGGCCGAAATGAGTTTCCTCCGCCGGGTGGCGGGGCTCTCCCTTAGAGATAGGGTGAGAAGCTCTGCCATCCGGGAGGAGCTCAACGTAAAGCCGCTGCTCCTCCACATCGAGAGGAGCCAGATGAGGTGGTTCGGGCATCTGGTCAGGATGCCACCCGAACGCCTCCCTAGGGATGTGTTTAGGGCACGTCCAGCTGGTAGGAGGCCACGGGGAAGACCCAGGACACGTTGGAAAGACTATGTCTCCCGGCTGGCCTGGGAACGCCTCGGGATCCCCCGGGAAGAGCTAGACGAAGTGGCTGGAGATAGGGAAGTCTGGGCTTCCCTGCTTAGGCTGCTGCCCCCGCGACCCGACCTCGGATAAGCGGAAGATGATGGATGGATGGATGGATGTTTTGAAATCCAGTGTTTTGGAAAATCAGTGTTTTAAAATTCAGTGTAAAAAAATTAAGTTCATACAATTTCAGTGTATAAATATTCAGTGGTTTTAAAATAAGTGTATAAAATGTCAATGTTTTTAAAACGAGGTTATAAAAATTCAGTGTTTTAAAATTCCGAGTAAAAAAATTCAGTGTATATAAATGCAGTATAAAAAAAATCAGTGTCTAAATATAATTGGATGTAAAAAATAAAATAAGTTCACAAAATTCAAATGTAAGAAACCACGTTGCATAAATTCAGTGTAAAAAAAAAGTTTTTGTAATAAAGACAAAAGTTAACCTCCATACCGACCAATAGTGCACGCAGTTGTACAAATTGCACACGCTGTTTAGCACGTAGTATTTGGGTCTTATTCCTCATTCATAACATTGTCTAAAATATAACAAAGGAGTTTGCACTCCTACTTCTAAACTCAGCAGGGTTTACATAAGAGTGTCTTCAGCATTGCCCGTCCAGAAGTCTTGTGGCCAGGAGGACAACGTGCCATTGTTAGGAAGACCTCACAGAGCTGCTCTTGTCGTTGTTGTTGTTGTTGCAATGAGCGACTTACTTAGCGCCTGATCTCAAGATGCTTTCAAGGCTTAATCACATTTTCAGCGCGGCGCCACGGAGCAGCGGACCGGGTGTTTGAGTCTCCTCCGGGAGGCTTTTACTTTCACTTTAGGTTGATTTTAATGCACGTCCGTGGTGGCCCTCGGGGCCTTTTGAAAGGTATTCATGTCAACAACATGAAATATTGGAAAATATATGACAGTCTTTCTCATGGCGCAGTCTTGTGCAGGTCTACAGTCTGAAAGTTTTTCTCAAGCCGCAGTCTTGTGCAGGTCTACAGTCAGAAAGTTGTTCTCATTGCGTAGTCTTGTGCAGGTTTACAGTCTATGGTTTTTCTCATGGCGTAGTCTTGTGCAGGTTTACAGTCTATGGTTTTTCTCATGTCGTAGGCTTGTGCAAGTCTACAGTCTGACAGTCTTTCTCATGCATAGTCTTGTGCAGGTCTACAGTCGGGCAGTCTTTCTCATGGTGTAGTCTTGTGCAGGCCTAGAGTCTGAAAGTCTTTCTCATGGCGTAGTCTTGTGCAGTTCTACAGTCTGAAGGTCTTTCTCATGGCTTAGTCTTGTGCAGGTATACAGTCTGAAAGTCTTTCTCATGGCGTAGTCTTGTGCAGGTCTACAGTCTGAAAGTCTTTCTCATGGCGTAGTCTTGTGGAGGTCAACAGTCTGACAGTCTTTTTCATGGCGTAGTCTTGTCGAGGTCTACAGTCCGGCCGTCTTTCTCATGACATAGTCTTGTGCAAGTCTACAGTCTGACAGTATTTCCCGTGGTGTAGTCTTTTGCAGGTGTACAGTTTATGGTCTTTTTCATGGTGTAGTCTTGTGCAGGTCTACAGTCTGAAAGTCTTTCTCATGGCGTAGTTTTGTGTAGGTCTACTGTCTGACTGTCTTTCTCATGGCATATTCTCGTGCAAGTCTACAGTCTGACGGTCTTTCCCATGGTGTAGTCTTGTGCAGGTGTACAGTCTGTGGTCTTTCTCATGGCATAGTCTTGTGCAGGTCTACAGTCTGAAAGTCTTTCTCATGGCGTAGTCTTGTGGAGGTCTACAATCTGACAGTCTTTCTCATGGCGTAGTTTTGTGGAAGTCTACAGTCTGAAAGGTTTTCTCATGGTGTAGTCTTGTGCAGGTCTACAATCTGATAGTCTTTTTCATGGCGTAGTACTTGGCGTTAAAAGTTTTCATGTGAACGACATGAAATGTCGGAAAAGTCTTGCAGCAAAAATGCATTTTTTTTGTCTTTTCCTGTCCCAGGATGGACTCGCTATAATTTTCATGAGTGATCACCCGATGACTCACCCGCGGGCTTCTGGCCTCGTGCGCCTCAGCTGTTAACTGATTTGTCAGCAAGGGGTGGCTTTAAAAAACAAAAAAGACATATTAAGTCGTCGTGTCGTTGCTGCGTCTTTTAAAAAATAAACGAGGAAATTCTCTGCTGCTTTGTAACCGTAAATCTGTTCAAGTCTGTAGAAGTTTGCCATGAATTCATGTCATGAAAAAAAAAAAAAACAACTTTCAACTTCTGCAGGGAGGCGTGTCAAGCACATATTTGGAGCGTGACTGTCACTTTACTGTGTTGAGTCAGAAAAATAAAACATTTAGGGATCGTGGTGCGAAAAACCAAAAGCAGTGAAGGTGTCACCTTGTGTAAAAGGTAAAATAAAAACAGAATACAATTATTTTTTAATCCTTTTCATCCTATGTTCACTTGAATAGACCACAAAGACAAGATATTTAACGTTCCAACTGGAATATTTTGTCATTTTTTAACAAATATTACCTCATTTTTGAACATGTTTCCAAAAGAGCTGGCACAAGTGGCAAAAAAGACCGAGAAAGTTGAGGAATGCTCATCAAAAAATTATTTGGAACAGGCTAATTGGGAACAGGTGGGTGCCATGATTGGATATAAAAGCAGCTTCCGTGAAATGCTCAGTCGTTCACAAACAAGGACGGGGCGAGGGTCACCACTTTGTCAACAAATGTGAAAGCAAACAGTTTAAGAACAACATTTCTCAACCAGCTATTGCAAGGAATTTAGGGATTTCACCATCAACGGTCTGTAACATCATTGAAATGTACGGAGAATCTGGAGAAATCACTGCACGTGTGCCATGATATTACGCACCTTGGATCCTTTGCATCAAATAGCAACATCAGGGTGTAAAGGATATCACCACATAGGCTCAGAAACACTTAAAAAAAAACACTGTCAGAAACTACAGTTGGCTGCTACATCCGTAAGTGCAAGTTAAAACTCTAATATGCAAAGCGAAAGCATTTGATCAACAACACCCGGAAACGCTGCCGGCTTCGCTGGGCCCGAACTCATCCAAAATGGACTGATGCAAAGTGGAAAAAAAGTTCTGTGGTCTGACGAGTCCGCATTTCAAATTCTTTTTGGAAACTGTGGACGTCGTGTCATAGAAGAATAGAACCGCCCGGATTGATCTAGGCGTAAAGTGTAAATGCCGGCATCTGTGATGGTATGGTGGTGTATTAGTGCCCAAGGCATGGGTAACTTACACATCTGTGACAATGCTGAAAGGTACATACAGGTTTTGGAGCAACATATGTTGCCATCCAAGCAACGTTATCATGGACGCCACTGCTTATTTCAGCAAGACAATGCCAAGTCATGTGTTACAACAGCGTGGCTTCATTGTAAAAGAGTGCGGGCACTAGACTGGCCTGCCTGTAGTCCAGACCTGTCTCCCATTGAAAATGTGTGGCGCATTATGAAGTGTAAAATACGACATCGGAAACCGCGGACTGTTGGACATTCTAAGCTGTACATCAAGCAAGAATGGGAAATAATTCCACTTAAAAATGTGTCTCCTCAGTTCCCAAACGTTTACTGAGTGTTGTTAAAAGGAAAGGCCATGTAACACAGTGGTAGATTTTTTTTAATGATGGTGGATCAGTGGATCAATACAGTAGCAATCCCAATAATAGACTCGGATGTATCAATATGAGCTGCTGATTGACCAAGTTGATCATTTTTATGAGAGGCTTTCTGATCAATAAGTGCCATAGTAGAGTAAAGTCTGACATAAGACACTAAAAGTTGTCTTTAGCCCAAAACCAATCAATCAAATGTATCTTTCCCATGGCGTAGTCTTGTGCAGGTCTACAGTCTGACAGTCTTTGTCATGGCGTAGTCTTGTGCAGTCTACAGTCTTTGGTCTTTCTCATGGTGTAGTCTTGTGCAGGTGTACAATCTTTGGTCTTTCTCATGGTGTAGTCTTGTGCAGGTCTACAATCTTAAAGTCTTTCTCATGGCGTAGTCTTGTGCAAGTCTACAGTCCGACAGTCTTTCTCATGGCGTAGTCTTGTGCAGGTCTAACATCTTTGGTCTTTCTCATGGCGTAGTCTTGTGCAGGTCTACAATCTTTGGTCTTTCTCATGGCGTAGTCTTGTACATGTTTACTGTCTGACAGTCTTTCTCATGGCGTAGCCTTGTGCAGGTCTACAGTCTTAGTCTTTCTCATGGCGTAGTCTTGTGCAGGTCTACAGTCAGAAAATCTTTCTCGTGCATAGTCTTGTGCAGGTCTACAGTCTGGCAGTCTTTCTCATTGCATAGTCTTGTGCCGGTCTACAGTCCACGGTTTCTCTTATGTCGTAGTCTTGTGCAGGTCTACTGTCTGACAGTATTTCTCATGCGTAGTCTTGTGCAGGTCTACAATCTTTGGTCCATCTCATGGCGTAGACTTGTGCAAGTCTACAGTCTGACAGTCTTTCTCATGGCGAAGTCTTGTGCAGGTCTACTGTCTGACAGTATTTCTCATGCATAGCCTTGTGCAGGTCTACAATCTTTGGTCCATCTCATGGCGTAGACTTGTGCAAGTCTACAGTCTGACAGTCTTTCTCATGGCGTAGTCTTGTGCAGGTCTACTGTCTGACAGTATTTCTCATGGTGTAGTCTTGTGCAGGTCTACAGTCTTTGGTCTTGCTCATGGCATAGACTTGTGCAAGTCTACAGTCTGACAGTCTTTCTCATGGCGAAGTCTTGTGCAGGTCTACTGTCTGACAGTATTTCTCATGCATAGTCTTGTGCAGGTCTACGATCTTTGGTCTTGCTCATGGTGTAGTCTTCTGCGGGTCTACACTCTGACAGTCTTTCTCATGTCGTAGTCTTGTGGAAGTCTACAGTCTGGCAGTCTTTCTCATGTCGTAGTCTTGTGGAGGTCTACAGTCTGACAGTCTTTCTCATGGCATAGTCTTGTGCAGGTCTACAGTCTATGGTCTTTCTTATGGCATAATCTTTTGGCTGTCTTGGTTGCCTTGTTGGGTCTGCTTCTGTCTCTGGCCATGCTCCCTCCTCCCCAGCAGACGATGGCGTGGAACACCGCAGAGGCCACCACAGTGGATATGTTTATTTTACTTTTTATTCATAGCTGTATGTAGAAGTGTCTGGTTGTATCTGCTGCTTTAATGTCTTTAATGTCCTCTGTGTTCTTTGATGTTTGATGTTTGCCTCTTACACACATGGAAGAGGGATGTGTACTATGGCTATGAGTTGTTGTTGTTGTTTTTTTGTTGTTGTTTTTTTCCCTTGGCCTCAGTCTGCACCCCCACTCCAGGGCCTAGGCTAAGACCGATTTTTTAATTTTATTTTAATCTTCTATTTTTTTCTCTCCCCCCCCCCTTGTTTACCTGTATGTCATCTTTTTTGTAAGGGGCGCTGGAAGCCGGCAGACCCGTCAGCGATCCTGTTCTGTCTCCCTGTAATGTTTGTCTGATCTTGAATGGGATTGTGCTGAAAACTGTAATTTTCCTGAAGGAACTCTCCTGATGGAATAAATAAAGTACTATCTATCTATCTATCTATCTATCTATCTATCTATCTATCCATCTATCCATCTATCCATCTATCCATCTATCCATCTATCCATCTATCCATCTATCTATCTATCTAATCTTCTGCAAGTCTACAATCTGATGGCATGAATGTGGAGTAAATGAGTGTCTCCATGGTGACGCAAGATTTTAACTATGCCCTCCTCTACAGTTGCACACGCGGTCTTAGTAGATCACACGGTATGGCACGCCCACTAATAGTACACGCTATACTACAGATTGCACAATTGTGCTTGTGAGAGGTGTGCAGACAGGCAGCACCAGTCCCCCCGCTGTCTCGTCTCGATGTCCCTCTGCAGTGTGAGCTGTCCCGCTGTCATTTCTGCCGTAATCTGTGACCCACAACGTGCGGCCGCCAAGTTATTTGCTCTGATCGCCGATGGCCGACACGCTTAGAGTTCGACCGCGCAGGAAAACACGCCCGTTCCCACAAATCCTGGTGCTGGGCTGAGGTGTGGGATGTAAAAGGTGTTCCCCATGTGAGAAATGCAGGAACGTTTCCCCGGGTGATTGCGCAACACTTGGGGTTCATCTTTATGTGCTGCATCAATCCTGCTGTGGAATGTTTTCAGTGGGTGGGGAAGCCATCGCTTCGTTGTTGGCTTCTTGCAGCCAAGATGCAACATGGCCACTGCTGCTGTTTATTTATTTATTTTGTTATTATTGTTATTATCATTGTTTATTTAGTATAACAATATTTATTATTAATATAAAAACCTAAATTTAAAATATGTTTGGCATGTGTGCTGTTGTGCTTGCAGGTATTTTTGTATTGTATTTTATTTATTTAATTTTGTATTTTTTTATTATTATTATTATTTTTTTTTTATGACAAATTTGGAAAACATTTTTTGCTGCTAATTGCTTTGTCAGTGCGGGAACCTGAAGATGTTTGACAGGTGTCTCCATGCGCCTGCATGTATCTTTAAATATTTTTTTAAATGTTTTTTTATTCGTTTTTAAGACTTTTTTTTATATTATTATAGATGTTTATTTATTTTAATTTTTTATTTTTTTGTATTTTTTTTCCCAGCTGCTGTTTGTCTTTTCAGTTCGGGAACCGGAGGATGTTTGCCAGGCAATTTGTTGTGCCCGCATATAATTTAGAAAAAAAATTGTTTTGTATTTTTTTCATTTTTTATTACAATGATTGTTTTTATTTTTCAGTAAAATTTTTGTATTTATTACATTTTTTTTATTATTATTTTTGTTGTTATCATAATTATTATTGTTACATATTTTTTCTTTTCTTTTCTTTTTTTCCCCTGGTGCTGTTTGTTTTTTTCAGCGCGGGAACCGCAAGATGTTTGCCAGGCAATTCGTTGCACTCGCATGTATTTTGTATCTTTAAAATTAAATAGTTTTTTATTTATTTATTATTTTTTATATTATTATAGTTGTTTTTTTCTTTCTTTTCTAACATATATATATACATATATATATGTATGTATGTATATATATGTATGTATGTATATATGTATATATATATATATATACATATATATATATATGTGTGTGTATGTATATATATATGTATGTATGTATGTATGTATATATATGTATATATATATATATATATATATATATATATATATGTGTATGTATGTATGTATATATGTATGTATATATATATGTATGTATACATATATATGAATATATATATGTATGTATAATATATATATAAATACATATGTATATATATGTATTTATATATATATGTATGTATGTATATAAATATATATATATATGTGTATATATGTATATATGTATGTATATATATATATGAATATATATATGTATGTATAATATATATATAAATACATATGTATATATATGTATTTATATATATATGTATGTATGTATATAAATATATATATATATGTGTATATATGTATATATATATATATATATATATATATATATATATATATATATATAAATAAATGATAAATGGGTTGTACTTGTATAGCGCTTTTCTACCTTCAAGGTACTCAAAGCGCTTTGACACTACTTCCACATTTACACACACATTCACACACTGATGGAGGGAGCTGCCATGCAAGGCGCCAACCAGCACCCATCAGGAGCAAGGGTGAAGTGTCTTGCTCAGGACACAACGGACGTGACGAGGTTGATTCTAGGTGGGATTTGAACCAGTGACCCCATATATATATATATATATATATATATATATATATATCCATACAAGTAGTAACGCTATGGACGGCGAGAGGACCGGACAGCAATTGTGCTTCCGGTTAAAAGCTCGGTCTAAGCAGACAAGTGGGCGAACATGTCCAAACAACGGCACCTTATTTTTATATCATTTATAGGTTCTTGTTATTATTATTATTAATAATATTATTGTATTATTTTGTTTTCTCATCTAATTATTAATATGACTTATTCTCTCAATGTTATGTTTTTAGTAACTTATTAATATTATTTTTATATATTTATAGTTTTTTTTCCAATTATTATCATTATTGTATTGTGTTGTTTTTTATATTCAATATTAATATGACTTATTCACTCAATGTTATATTTTATTAACTTATTATCTTAAATTTATTTTTTTTATTGTATTTTTTAGATGGCCTTAATTTTAATTATCCAGTGTGGACGCCTAAAAAGTTGGCGTTTTTCCTTAAATCCTCAGTGCCACGTTTTGTTTTTGTTTTGTTTTTGTCAATGTGTGTGCATGTGTAAATGTGTGCGTGTGTGTTTGTTTTCTTCTGTTCTACTCTTTTTGTTTTGCACTTTGCTACATAAATAAAGTTTGAGTAAAAAGCGTAGTTCAACAAATTGGCGATTTATTGTCAAGAATTCCCGGTATTTATTAAAGGCACATTTTTGCCTCGCGCCTTTAAAAGGGGCGTCCTGGCTCAGATGGTAGAGCTCCGACGCCAGCAACTTAGGGGGTCCTGGTCGGTATCCAAGTCGCGCCATCCTAGTCACAAACAAAAAGATCCATTCACTTCCGTACAATCAACAGCGATTCATTCATTTTTTAACAGCACCAGTTGCGGCGGCAGCGAGTAGCAAAAACAGGAAGTGGCAACAAAAAAAAAAATGCTTGTATCAATCCGGAGTTTCATACTTTGATCTTACGTGCGTGTTTGTCTCAGGTAGAACTTGTATCATTAATTCAATCAATCAATCAATGTTTACTTATATAGCCCTAAATCACTAGTGTCTCAAAGGGCTGCACAAACCACTACGACATCCTCGGTAGGCCCACATAAGGGCAAGGAAAACTCACACCCAGTGGGACATCGGTGACAATAATGACCCAGTGGGACGTCGGTGACAATGATGACTATGAGAACCTTGGAGAGGAGGTAAGCAATGGATGTCGAGCGGGTCTAACATGATACTGTGAAAGTCCATAATGGATCCAACACAGTCGCGAGAGTCCAGTCCAAAGCGGATCCAATACAGCAGCGAGAGTCCCGTTCACAGCGGAGCCAGCAGGGAACCATCCCAAGCGGAGGTGGATCAGCAGCGCAGAGATGTCTCCAAGATGGCGGCGCCCGGACGGGCTGCAACATGGCGGAGCTCTTGCTAAATATGGAACATTTGGCAGAAATACCGGACAATTTTGCAAACTTTATGGCTGGCTCACATCATGGTCACTCCGTGATCACGTACGACCGCCAGACACTTCTGGATGTGGACATATCGGGCCGTTTTGGACTGATAGACGCGTGCATGCTAGACGTGCTAACTAGCACGGGAATAGTTCGGCGGCTACATCCAGCGGCCTGTGAAGCAGGGGAGTATAGTAGCAGCGGGGGCCGTCTACGGAGCAGACGCCAGCGGTGTGATCGGAAACGCGGATGTCGAGCGGGGCTAAAAACAAAGCAGAAGGCTAATCCCCACAGAACACCACTTCCCTCCATCCTGAAGCCGGATTTAAATGGAAAATGCGAGACTACTGGTCTGGGTAAGGAGTCAGTTAAATTAGAACACGTTTTTTCTGCTTTGAGTGTTTCAGAGTTGGACATGTGTTCTACTGAGGTGGCAAACTATGATGTGTGCAGTTTATCAAAGCAACAAACAAACAATCGGAAAATTCCCGTTACTGAGGTGGCTAACCATGATGCATGCAGTTTATCAAAGCAACAATCTAACAATCGGAAAATTCCCGTCGTATCAATTCCTAGATGTGGTCGTAATTATACTAAATGCACTGGGCATAATAAACACAACATTATTAAAATTGCTACTACGGATAATTTGATCAAAAATTCCCTAAAACAGCCCACTACCTATAATATAGGTTTTTTAAACATAAGATCATTGTCTCCCAAAACGTTGTTAGTTAATGATATTATCAGAGACAACAATCTTAACGTCATCGGTCTCAGCGAAACCTGGCTTAAACCAAACGACTTTTTTGCGCTAAATGAGGCATGTCCTCCTAACTTTACACATGCGCATATTGCTCGTCCTCTTAAAAGGGGTGGGGGGGTCGCACTAATATACAACGAAAACTTTAACCTTAGTCCTAACATAAATAATAAATATAAATCGTTTGAGGTGCTTACTATGAGGTCTGTCACACCGCTGCCTCTACACCTGGCTGTTATCTACCGCCCCCCAGGGCCCTATTCGGACTTTATCAAAGAATTCTCAGAGTTCGTTGCTGATCTAGTGACACACGCCGATAATATAATCATAATGGGGGACTTTAATATCCATATGAATACCCCATCGGACCCACCCTGCGTAGCGCTCCAGACTATAATTGATAGCTGTGGTCTCACACAAATAATAAATGAACCCACGCATCGCAACGGTAATACGATAGACCTAGTGCTTGTCAGGGGTATCACCGTTTCCAAAGTTACGATACTCCCGTATACTAAAGTATTGTCCGATCATTACCTTATAAAATTCGAGGTTCAGACGCATGTTCGTCAAACTAATAATAATAATAACTGCTATAGCAGCCGCAACATTAATACGGCCACAACGACAACTCTTGCTGACCTACTGCCCTCGGTAATGGCACCATTCACAAAATATGTGGGCTCTATTGATAACCTCACTAACAACTTTAACGACGCCCTGCGCGAAACCATTGATAACATAGCACCGCTAAAGTTAAAAAAGGCTCCAAAAAAGCGCACCCCGTGGTTTACAGAAGAAACTAGAGCTCAGAAATTATTATGTAGAAAGCTGGAACGCAAATGGCGCACGACTAAACTTGAGGTGCACCATCAAGCATGGAGTGATGGTTTAATAACTTATAAACGCATGCTTACCTTAGCTAAAGCTAAATATTACTCAAATCTCATCCACCGTAATAAAAACGATCCTAAATTTTTGTTTAGTACGGTAGCATCGCTAACCCAACAAGGGACCCCTTCCAGTAGCTCCACCCACTCAGCTGATGACTTTATGCAATTCTTTAGTAAGAAAATTGAAGTCATTAGAAAAGAGATTAAAGACAATGCGTCCCAGCTACAACGGAGTTCTATTAACACTGATACGATGGTATATACGGCGGATACTGCCCTCCAAAATAGTTTTTCTCGTTTTGAGGAAATAACATTAGAGGAATTGTTACAACGTGTAAATGGAATAAAACAAACAACATGTTTACTTGACCCTCTTCCTGGGAAACTGATCAAGGAGCTCTTTGTATTATTAGGTCCATCAGAGCTAAATATTATAAACCTATCACTTTCCTCGGGCACTAGAGTAACCTGTCTTACCTGTTGGTCAACATCTTATTTTAGTTGGCTTGATGATGTCTTTCTCCCTGTTGGTGATTAGTGCTAAACAGCGTGTGCAAACTGTAAAATTGCATGTACAATTAGTGTTACAATCTCTGCCTTTGCGTCCCCTAAAGAAGAACCTAAATATTTGTCCATTTTGTTGATTTGATCAGCATGTGCAAACTGCAAAAATGCGTGTACTATTAGTGTTCTAATCTTAGCCTTTGCGTCCCATTATGAAGAACCTAATCATTAGTCCATTTTGTTTTTTGCAAGTGCTAAAAAGCATGTGGAAACTGTAAAATTGCATGTACTATTAGTGTTCTAATCTTAGCCGTATCTTCCCCTAATAAAGGACGTAAATATGTGTCCATTTTGTTTTTTGCAAGTGCTAAACAGCATGTGCAAATTGTAGAATTGCGTGTACTATTAGTGTTTTAATCTTAACCTTTGCGTCCCGTAATGAAGGACTTAAATATTTGTCCATTTTGTTGTTTGCAAGTGCTAAACAGCATGTGCAAACTGTAAAATTGCGTGTACTATTAATGTTCTAATCTTAGCCGTTACTTCCCCTAATGAAGGACCTAAATATTAGTCCATTTTGTTGTTTGCAAGTGCTAAACAGCATGTGCAAATTGTAAAATTGCGTGTACTATTAGTGTTTTAGTCTTAACCTTTGCAAACCCCTAATAAAGGACTTAAATATTTGTCCATTTTGTTGTTTGTAAGTGCTAAACAGTGTGTGCAAATTGTAAAATTGCGTGTACTACTAATGTTCTAATCTTAGCCGTTGCTTCCCCTAATGAAGGACCTAAATATTAGTCCATTTTGTTGTTTGCAAGTGGTAAACAGTATGTGCAAAATGTAAAATCGCGTGTACTGTTAGTGTTATAATCTTAACCTTTGCAAACCCCTAATAAAGGACGTAAATATGTGTCCATTTTGTTGTTTGCAAGTGCTAAACAGGATGTGCAAATTGTAAAATTGCGTGTACTATTAATGTTCTAATCCTAGCTGTTGCTTCCCCTAATGAAGGACCTAAATATTAGTCCATTTTGTTGTTTGCAAGTGCTAAACAGCTTGTGCAAACTGTAAAATTGCGTGTGCTATCAGTATTTTAATCTTAACCTTTGCGTCCCGTAGTGAAGGACCTAAATATTTGTCCATTTTGTTTATTTGATCAGCAAGTGCTAAACAGCATGTGCAAACTGCAAAATTGCGTGTACTATTAGTGTTCTAATCTTTGCCTTTGCGTCCCATAATGAAGAACCTAATTATTAGTCCATTTTGTTGTTTCCAAGTGCTAAACAGTGTGTGCAAACTGTAAAATTGCGTCTGCTATCAGTGTTGTAATCATGAGCTATTAGTCTTCTAATCTTAATGTAATGAAGGACCTAAATATTTGTCCATTTTGTTGTTTGCAAGTGCTAAACAGCGTCTGCAAACTGTAAAATTGCGTGTACTATTAGTGTTCTAATCTTAGCCTTTGCGTCCCTTAATGAAGGAGCAAAATAATTGTCCATTTTGTTGTTTTGATCAGCAAGTGCCAAACAGCGTGTGCAAACTGTACAATTACATGAACCATTATTATTATTAAATATGTAGGTCCTTAACTAATGAAGGACCTACATATTCGTCCATTTTGTTGTTTGCAAGTGCTAAACAGTGTGTGCAAACTGTAAAATTGCTTCTGCTATCAGTGTTGTAATCATGTGCTATTAGTGTTCTAATCTTAATGTAATGAAGGACCTAAATATTCATCCATTTTGTTGTTTGCAAGTGCTAAACAGCGTGTGCAAAATGTAAAATTGCGTGTACTATTAGTGTTCTAATCTTAGCCTTCGCGTCCCATAATGGAGTAAAATAATTGTCCATTTTGTTGTTTCGATCAGCAAGTGCTAAACAGCGTGTGCAAATTGTACAATTGCGTGTACTATTAGTGGTCTAATCTTAGCCTGTGCGTCCCCTAATGCAAACCTAAATATTTGTCCATTTTGTTGTTTGTAAGTGCTAAACAGTGTGTGCAAACTGTAAAATTGCTTCTGCTATCAGTGTTGTAATCATGTGCTATTAGTGTTCTAATCTTAATGTAATGAAGGAACTAAATATTTCTCCATTTTGTTGTTTGCAAGTGCTAAACAGCGTCTGCAAACTGTAAAATTGCGTGTACTATTAGTGTTCTAATCTTAGCCTTTGCGTCCCTTAATGAAGGAGCAAAATTATTGTCCATTTTGTTGTTTCGATCAGCAAGCGCCAAACAGCGTGTGCAAACTGTACAATTACGTGAACCATTATTATTATTAAATATGTAGGTCCTTAACTAATGAAGGACCCACATATTTGTCCATTTTGTTGTTTGCAAGTGCTAAACAGTGTGTGCAAACTGTAAAATTGCTTCTGCTATCAGTGTTGTAATCATGTGCTATTAGTGTTCTAATCTTAATGTAATGAAGGACCTAAATATTCGTCCATTTTGTTGTTTGCAAGTGCTAAACAGCGTGTGCAAAATGTAAAATTGCGTGTACTATTAGTGTTCTAATCTTAGCCTTTGCGTCCCATAATGGAGTAAAATAATTGTCCATTTTGTTGTTTCGATCAGCAAGTACTAAACAGCGTGTGCAAATTGTACAATTGCGTGTACTATTAGTGGTCTAATCTTAGCCTGTGCGTCCCCTAATGCAAACCTAAATATTTGTCCATTTTGTTGTTTGCAAGTGCTAAACAGTGTGTGCAAACTGTAAAATTGCTTCTGCTATCAGTTTTGTAATCATGTGCTATTAGTGTTCTAATCTTAATGTAATGAAGGAACTAAATATTTGTCCATTTTGTTGTTTGCAAGTGCTAAACAGCGTCTGCAAACTGTAAAATTGCGTGTACTATTAGTGTTCTAATCTTAGCCTTTGCCTCCCTTAATGAAGGAGCAAAATAATTGTCCATTTTGTTGTTTCGATCAGCAAGCGCCAAACAGCGTGTGCAAACTGTACAATTACATGAACCATTATTATTATTAAATATGTAGGTCCTTAACTAATGAAGGACCTACATATTTGTCCATTTTGTTGTTTGCAAGTGGTAAACAGTGTGTGCAAACTGTAAAATTGCTTCTGCTATCAGTGTTGTAATTATGTGCTATTAGTGTTCTAATCTTAATGTAATGAAGGACCTAAATATTTGTCTATTTTGTTGTTTGCAAGTGCTAAACAGCTTGTACAAACTGTAAAATTGCGTGTGCTATTAGTGTTTTAATCTTAACCTTTGCGTCCTGTAATAAAGGACTTAAATATTTGTCCATTTTGTTGTTTCGATCAGCAAGTGCTAAACAGCGTGTGCAAACTGTAAAATAGCATGTACTATTAGTGTTCTAATCTTTGCCTTCGCGTCCCCTAATGAAGAACGTAATTATTTGTCCATTTTGTTGTTTGCAATTTTTAAACAGTGTGTGCAAACTGTAAAATTGCATGTACTATTGGTGTTTTAATCTTAGCCTTTGCAAACCCTTAATAAAGGACGTAAATATGTGTCCATTTTCTTGTTTGCAAGTGCTAAACAGCATGTGCAAATTGTAAATTTGCGTGTACTATTAATGTTTTAATTTAAGCCTTTGCTACCCCTAATGAAGGACCTAAATATTTGTCCATTTTGCTGTTTGCAAGTGCTAAACAGCGTGTGCAAACCGTAAAATTGCAAGTACAAATAGTTTTCTAATCTTTGCCTTTTTTCCCCCTAATGAAGCACCTAAATATTTGTCCATTTTGTTGTTTGCAAGTGCTTAACAGCGTGTACAAACTGTAAAATTGCAAGTATTATTAGTGTTCTAATCTTATCCATTGTTTCCCCTAATGAAGGACCTAAATAATTGTCCATTGTGTTGTTTCAGTCAGCAAGAGTTAAACAGCGTGTGCAAACTGTAAAATTGCGTGTACTATTAGTGTTTTAATCTTAGCCTTTGCGTCCCCTAATAAAGGACGTAAATATTTGACCATTTTGTTGTTTGCAAGTGCTAAGCAGCGTGTGCAAATTGTAAAATTGCGTGTACTATTAATGTTCTAATCTTAGCCTTTGCTTCCCCCAATGAAGGATCTAAATATTTGTCCATTTTGCTGTTTGCAAGTGCTAAACAGCGTGTGCAAACTGTAAAATTGCAAGTATAATTAGTGTTAGTGTGCGCAATTGGCAACAGGTGCAAAAGTGGTGTGCCATTAATTGAAAAAGAGGTGTGTCAACAAATTACTCAGCAAAGGCTGCGAATACTTATGTAGCGGTACCTGCGGTTTCTTATTATTTTAGTTTGAATAAATTTGCAAAATTAAAAAAAAAAAAAATCACATCGTTTTTACGAGTATTGAGTGTAGAATTTTGACGACAAAAATGAACCTATTTCATTTTGGAATTAAAAATAATGAAAGGGTGCCGTGTACATGAAGAAATACTCTTTGTTGCTCATCTAAAATACACAATTCTCTGTGCGCCAGCTTAGTAGGCGTACTTTGCACGTGCTATCAAGTTCTGAGTGAGCAAAGTAAATGACGCGTCATTTTTTTACTCCCTCAACCCAAATGTAAGTGAGAGTTATTCACGCCGACTGTTTGTTGTAATAGTTCCTATTCCTACTCACGCACAGTTTAAACAACACAAATTTATTGCAAAAAAATATATATATACGCCTGGGGCCTCACCCCGGATCTGAATTTAATCATCGCAGGTGTGGCGATCGCGTTGTGCGGTAAAAAAAATTCACCCGCTCGGTCCAAGAACACCTTTGTCAGTCAAAGTCCCGCGGCTCAGGAATGTTTATTAACAAGAAGGCTGCGGTCCAAAGAGTCTCATAGCTCACTTTTATCCCAGCGCACACACACACACACACACACACACACACACACACACACACACACACACACACACTGTTCATCCACTGTCTCAATGAATAACAAAATTTGCATTCTCGTGATGGCTGTTGTCGTAACATGGTAATACCCAGGCAACTGTGTGTGTGTGTGTGTGTGTGTGTGTGTGTGTGTGTGTGTTATTGTATTTCCACCCATCTTGAGACATCAAGAAGGAAAAGTAGCTTCCATATGAGGAGGTGTGAACAAGTCAGGACATAAATCAGGCTCTCCATTGCATCTAACGGAGAGACAAATACTAGAGTTCCGTGAACATTGCTCCAAAGTCGGGATTTGTTTTGTTGTTGTTGATTTAATGTGCATAAAAAAGTGGCAGGAATATATGATAAAACCAGACAGCAGCTCTTCACCCCCCGAAAAAACCCGCCAGGTGAAAAGCAGATTTTAGGATTTCCAGTGCTGACCGAAGACAACCCATAAGTGACCGTAGGATGAACAAATACACTACGGTACTAAGACTATAGTGGCAGGTAACAGTTATCTTCTACAGCTGGGTTGCCCAAAGTGCGGCACAGGGGCCAATATGTGACCAATTTGTCATCGGCCTTAAGCACATTACAGGAAAACAAAAAATGGAGATCTCATTTGCACCCCCTGGTGGTGAAATCTATGAAAATGTGGGTGGTCCAGAAAAAAGAGGGGTTCATCTATTTGATTGTGTGTCGCTTTTAAAAGTGCTCCCCCTCTGGTCAACATAAGAAATAACAAGTGTGTGTAAGAAATTGAAACGCGGCCCCATTAGCCATAATTGAATTATATGTATATATATATATATATATATATATATATATATATACATTTATACATATACACACATATATATATATATTTTTATGTATATAAATATATATATATACACACACACACACACACACACACACACACACACACACACACACACAGAGAGAGATAACGAAGTAAATAATTAAGATTTAAAACCAATTACAAAAAGATAAAATAAATATGTGCATAGTATGTATATACAGTATTATAATTATTTTAAATACACATCTTTATATATATTGAAAAAGTGGTCCTAGAGAGGTAGGCATTTTTTTCGGAGGTCTCAAGAAGGTAAGAAACGCATTAATGAGGACCGGTGAACAAATTAAGACCGAAATCATGGTCCCGATACGAAAAACCATCGCATCTAAGAGAGAATGTCTCATTTGCACCCCCTGGTGGTGAAATCTATCAAAATGAGAGTGGTCCCAAAAAGGAGGGATTTTTCAAATTGACTGTGTGTCGGTTTTAAAAGTGCTCCCCCTCTGGTCAACATATGAAATAACAAGTGTGTGTGAAAAAAAAATCTAAGTGCTCCCCTTCTGGCAAACATATGAAATAACAAGTGTGTAAGGGATTGAAATGTGCCCCCTTTGGCCACAATTATAGAAAAATAAAATACATATGTACATAGAGTCATACTGTAATAACTTGACAATTACAAACAAACAAAAAAATCAAAATAAAAGCTGATCTTTATTATATTTGCACGTAATGTATATATTATTAATGTTGTTAATACAAATCTTTATATATCTAGAAAGGGTGGTCCTAAAGAGGTAGGCATTTTTTGGAGGTCTCAAGAAGGTAAGAAATACAAGAGTGTGTGTGTGTGTGTGTGTGTGTGTCACACCCTGTTGTGTTGCAGCAAAAGCACTTTAGTCACTTCCCCTCTTTCTTCAAAAAAAGGGTGTGACTCCAGGACAAGCGGTGTTTCAAGGACATGAACAATGGTGACCTACAAAGTGCATGGTCACAAACGTACGCTGCATTCTAGTTTTTGGTCTTCACGCCGGTGTTTAGTAGCTATAACTTTAAAAAGCCAGTTTAAAACTCAGTTAAGTGTGCAAACGCAAGGGACACTTCTGCAGAAACGGAACTCATCGAGGTGTATTTATAAGTTA
>NC_084615.1:20324336-20431836 GCF_033978795.1 Nerophis ophidion
TTTTTTGAAACATGTTGCAGGCATCAGATTCCAAATGAGCTACTATTTGCAAAAATTAACAAAGTTTTCCAGTTCAAATGTTTGGTGTCTTGTCTTTGCAGTTTATTCACTTGAATATAAGTTGAAAAGGATTTGTATTCTGTTTTTATTTACCTTTTACACAAGGTGCCAACGTCACTGCTTTTTTCTTTTGTACTTTTTTTAAGTGCACTTTGATAATTGGACACAATTACCTTGAAGCGGAGACATTCCCAGCAGACTATTGTGTCTGGCAAGCAGTTTGTTCCACGCTGCCAAGAAGAAGAACGTTTTGGGGATGAGTCGGGACTCGCCGAGTTCACTCGGAGCGGGTGTGGCGCTGCACTCCGGCCTGGAAGTCAGCCTCTTCGTGGGGATTGATGTCCAGCGGCGGTGAGAGGAAATGGGAAACATGTGAGGGGCGGTGCGTGTAACCATGAGTGGACGTGAAATAGTCATACATTTGCACCTCCTTCAAAGTAAAAGCGCACCAGCGACATTTACAAATGGTACAAACTCCAAAACTGGTGGAGTTGGCACGTTGTGTAAATGGTAAATAAAAACAGAATACAATGATTTGCAAATCCTTTTCAACTTAAATTCAATTGAATAGACTGCAAAGACGAGATATTTCATGTTCAAACTTTGCAAATGTCAGCCTATTTGGAATTTGTTGCACAACTGGCAAAAAAGACTGAGAAGTAGTTATTTGGAACATCCCACAGGTGAACGGGCTAATTGGGAACAGGCGGGTGCCATGATCAGGTGTAAAAGCAGCTTCCATGAAAGAAACAAGGATGAGGCAAAGGGTCACCACTTTGTCAACAAATGCGTGAGCAAATCGTACAACAGTTTAAGAAGGACATTTCTCAACCAGCTATTGCAAGGAATTTAGGGATTTCAACATCCACGCTCCGTAATATCATCAAAAGGTTCAGAGAATCTGGAGAAATCACAGCACGTAAGCGATGATATTACAGACTTTTGATCCCTCAGGCGGTACTGCACCAAAAAGCCACATTAGTGTGTAAAGGATATCACCACATGGGCTCAGGAACACTTCAGAAAACAACCACTGTCAGTAACTACAGTTTGTCGCTAGATCTGTAAGTGCAAGTTAAAACTCTACTATGCAAAACGAAAGCAATTTATCAACAACACCCAGAAACGCCGACGGCTTCACTGGGCCCGAGCTCATATACGGTCCGTAATATCATCAAAAGGTTCAGAGAATCTGGAGAAATCACGGCATGTAAGCGATGATATTACAGACTTTTGATCCCTCAGGCATTACCGCATCAAAAAGCGACATCAGTGTGTAAAGGATATCACCACATGGACTCAGGAACACTTCAGAAAACTACTGTCAGCAACTACAGTTTGTCGCTAGATCTGTAAGTGCAAGTTAAACTCTACTATACAAAGCGAAAGCCATTTATCAACAACACCCAGAAACGCAGACGGTTTCGCTGGGCCCGAGCTCATATACGGTCCGTAATATCATCAAAAGGTTCAGAGAATCTGGAGAAATCACGGCACTTAAGCGATGGTATTACAGACTTTTGATCCCTCAGGCATTACCGCATCAAAAAGCGACATCAGTGTGTAAAGGATATCACCACATGGATTCAGGAACACTTCAGAAAACCACTGTCAGCAACTACAGTTTGTCGCTAGATCTGTAAGTGCAAGTTAAACTCTACTATACAAAGCGAAAGCCATTTATCAACAACACCCAGAAACGCTGCCAGCTTCGCTGGGCCCAAGCTCATTTTAAATGGAATTATGCAAAGTGGAAAAGTGTTCTGTGGTCCGATGAGTGCAGATTTCAAATTGTTTTTGGAAACTGTGTACCTCGTTTCCTCCGGAACAAAGAGGAAAAGAACCATCCGGAGAAGACCCATCCGGATTGTTATAGGCGCAAAGTGGAAAAGCCAGCATCTGTGATGGTATGGGGGTGTACGTATTAGTGCCCAAGGCATGGGTAACTTACACATCTGTGAAGGCACCATTAATGCTGAAAGGTACATACAGGTTTTGGAGCAACATCTGTTGCCATCCAAGCAACGTTTCAGAAAAACAATGCCAAGCTGTTTTAAATGGTCGCATTTTTTCCTCCTAGTATTGTGGCCGTTTTGATGATCATCAAACCTTTTGCATTTTAATGATGTAAGGGATGCAAAAGAGATTGCACACCTTATTCGGCTCACTTAAAGGGGCAACTGCACTTTTTGGGGGGAATTTTGCCTATCGTTTACAACCCTTTCGAGAGACAAGAAGACAAACATTTTTGGCTCAAAGTCACTTTCACCTCACTCTCTTGGCTTCTGTCTGCTCCAACGTTTCACTCTTCTTTCGTGCTCGCTTATACAAGCAGCAGTTCATCCTCCGTATATTCAGCTTCAAAAAGATAAGGTTGTGAATCCTTATTTGTCCAAAAATAGTGATGTCTGTTACTGAATTTTATATATATATATATATATATATATATATATATATATATATATATATATATATATATATATATATTTATATATATATATGTAATATACACACTGCAAATATATGTATAAATATGTATAATGTAGTAACAGACACCTTTCTAACAATATGTAATATGTCTAATATGCACAATTAAAGTGTATATACATATATATATATATATATATATATATATATATATGTATATATATATATATATGTATATGTATGTATATATATATATATATATATATATATATATATATATATGTATGTATAGAAAAAAGCACAATTGTAACATGTATTTTAACAAGAAAAACGTTTAGACAAAACATATTGTGGAAAAACACTACAATAAAATGTACTACTAACAACTACAGTAGTTTTATAAGTTGTTGTAATAATTTTGTACATTTCTTCATCAAACACACCATCAGCAGCTTTTACACATCTCAATAGTTAAATATTACGCAAAATATTACCTTAGATTCGTTCTGCGTCAGTTTGGTGCGGCCTAGCAATGATACGCTCAAAATCGCTTTGCCAAGTTGACGTGGTTTTGATGATTTTTTTCTTTAATTCAGTGAACATCATCCGCTCACTTTTTTCCTTTTGCGTTGGTCTGAAAAATCAATGTTATGTCAATCTATAGCTATACGCTAATGCTCGCAGGTGAGGCCAGATGTTGTGGTCTGGTAATTGTTCCGCATTTATTCATCGCTTTAATTTACACGTCACATCCGCTCACTCGCGGCGAAAGCACGGCGGCTCTTCCATCTGAGCCACGCCGAAATTAGCTATGCCAACTGACGGCGGGCATGCTCGGAACTCAACTTTTTTGCTTGTACTTTTTGTGAAGTGAAGTGAATTGTATTTGTATAGCGATTTCATAAGTTAGTATTTTTTAATTAAAACATTTACACTTTGTTTTGTATATTGAGTATATTTTATTTTTAGAGCTTCCAATATTTTCCAAATGAATTCATAAATTAGTGTGATTTTTTTGTCATGTTTTGTGGTCACGTTCTGTTTTGTTTTGGATTCTTTGGGCACTCTTGTTTGTTTTGTCACCATGCCAACCCATCAGTTTTCCCATGTTATGTGTTCATGACTCACGCACCTGTCATCACTGCACCTATTTAAGCCTGTAGTTGCCAGGCAGTCAGTCTAGCGACATCATCCTCTATCACCTTCTACTCACCCTTGATACATACACCCTTTTTTCCCATGTTATGTGTTCATGACTCACGCACCTGTCATCACTGCACCTATTTAAGCCTGTAGTTGCCAGGCAGTCAGTCTAGCGACATCATCCTCTATCACCTTCTACTCACCCTTGATACATACACCCTTGTAATCCATGGAGATGATCCATGTCCCGTTCTAGTTCCAAGTAAGTTTTTCGTTATTCTTGCCATTGTGCAAGTTTTTGTTTTATGTCCATAGTTTTGCCTTAATGCAAGTTTTGTTTTCATAGCCAAGTTTTGAACCTCCACTGAGAGCGCCTTTTGTTCAAACCCTTTGTTTTTTGTAATATTTTTGTCCGTTCCAATCGCTTTGCACCACGGGAAAACAAACCACACCTTAGTCCAAGTATTGACAATTTAAATTTTAAGTGCATTTTATTTCTATTTTGAAAGCTTGCAATATTTTTCACATTTATAAGTTAGAATAATTTTTTAATATTTAGTGTATACATTTTGTTTATAATGTAAATATGATTTTTTTTTATATATTTTGAGATCTTCTTATTTTTTTGGATCAGGGGTGTCTAAACTTTTTCCACCAAGGGCCGCTTCCTGAAAAGTCAAGCATTGGGAGTACTATTTTGAGATATATATATATATATATATATATATACACACACATATATGTATATGTATATAAAGATACATATATATACATATATGTATATATATAAACATACATATATACATACATGCACACATATACATATATATAAACATGTATGTATGTATATGTATATGTAAATGTATTTATGTATGTACACAAATATATGTATAAATAGATATATATGTGTACAAATACATATATATGTATATAAGTGTGTGTGTATATTTATATATATATATATATCCATCCATCCATCCATCCATCCATTTTCTGCCGCTTATTCCCTTTCGGGGTCGCGGGGGGCACTGGCGCCTATCTCAGCTACAATCGGGCAGAAGGCAGGGTACACCCTGGACAAGTCGCTACCTCATCACAGGGCCAACACAGATAGACAGACAACATTCACACTCACATTCACACACTAGGGCCAATTTAGTGTTGCCAATCAACCTATCCCCAGGTGCATGTCTTTGGAGGTGGGAGGAAGCCGGAGTACCCGGAGGGAACCCACGCATTCACGGGGAGAACATGCAAACTCCACACAGAAAGATCCCGAGCCTGGATTTGAACCCAGGACTGCAGGAACTTCGTATTGTGAGGCAGACGCACTAACCCCTCTGCCACCGTGAAGCCCTCATATATATATTTATATATATATATATATATATATATATATATATATATATATATATATATATATATATTATATATATATATATATATATATATATATATATATATATATATAAGTGTGTGTGTGTGTGTGTGTGTGTGTATGTGTATGTAATTAAAGACAAAACCTTGTGTTATAGGTTACTAAGTATATTGTTATTAATTATTTGGTAAAAATGTTCAGCTGTTTGTTTGCAACCTTTTCCTTACATTTTTTTCGTTTTTTTAGCAAGATATGTCATAATTTGAAAATACACAACTTTTACAATTTTAGCACACCCTTTTAGGGATATTTGCACAAAGTATTGGTGTTAGATTGGTGCCGATACCAGCCTGAATTTTATTTGGTATCGGATCGGAAAGAAAGTTTGGAGAACACGTAACTGTAGAGAAAAACAAAAGAAGGCGAGTGCGCCTAACAAATGCACAAGAAGCAAAGCATTAAGCAATTATCCAACACTGATTGCAAGATAGGGCCGGACCGAAAAAGAAAAGTGATTGGCAACCGGGAACTGGTGGCAGAAGTGGAAGCCTGTGCACGGCACGAGGAAGTGAAACTTCCAAAATAAAAGCACAGGACAGGAACTGAGACAAAATAGTCAGAAAAACGTAACAAAGTGTACAATTTTATTAGACGACTTCATCAAACCGCTGCTCTATACAATATTTAATACAAAACCAGTGAAGTTGGCACGTTATGTAAATGCTAAATTAAAACAAGATATGCTAACCCTTTTCAACTTATATTCAATTGAATATAAAAATGCAGAGATGCATATGCAAAGATAAGAAATTTAACTTTCAAACTGGAAAACTTTGTTGTTATTTGCAAATATTAGCTCATTTGGAATTTGATGCCTGCAACATGTTTCAAAAAAGCTGGCACAAGTGGCAAAAAAGACAGAGAAAGTTGTGGAATGCTCATCAAACGCTTATTTGGAACAGGCTAATTTAGGGATGTCACCATCTACGGTCCGTAGTATCATCAAAAGGTTCAGATAATCTGGAGAAATCACTGCACGTAAGCGATGATATAATTGACCTTCGATCACTCAGGCGTTACTGCATCAAAAAGGGACATCAGTGTGTAAATGATATCACCATGGGCTCAGGAACACTCAGAAAATCACTGTCAGTAACCACAGTTTGCTGCTATATCTGTAAGTGCAAGTTAAATTCATACTATGCAAAGCCGAAGCAATTTATCAACAACACCCACAAACGCCGCCGGCTTCACTGGGCCCCGAGCTCATTTAAGATGGACTGATGCAAAGTGGAAAAGTGTTCTGTGGTCAAATGAGTCCACATTTTAAATTGTTTCTAAAAACTGTGGACGTCATCTTCTCGGTAACAAAGAGGAAAAGTTATAGATGCAAAGCCAGCATCTGTGATGGTATGGGGGTGTATTAGTGCCCAAAGCGCAGTGGAAGAGTGGCCGTGCGCAACCCGAGGGTCACTGGTTCAAATCCCACCTAAAAAAACCAACCTCGTCACGTCCGTTGTGTCCTGAGCAAGACACTTCACCCTTGCTCCTGATGGTTGCTGGTTGGCGCCTTGCATGGAAGCTCCCTCCATCAGTGTGTGAATGTGTGTGTGAATGGGTAAATGTGGAAGTAGTGTCAAAGCGCTTTGAGTACCTTGAAGGTAGAAAAGCGCTATACAAGTACAACCCATTTATCATTTAAAGTATGGGTAAGTTACACATCTGGGAAGGCACCATTATTGCTGAAAGGTACACACAGGTTTTGGAGCAATATATACTGCCATCCAAGCAACGTTATGATGGACGCCCCTGCTTATTTCAGCAAAACCATGCCAAGCCACATGTTAGAACAGCGTGGCTTCTTAGTATAAGAGTGCTGGTACTAGACTGGCCTGCCTGTAGTCCAGACCTGTCTATTCAATTGAATACAAATTGAAAAACAGTTGCAAATCATTGTATTCAGTTTTTATTTACCATTTACACAACATGACAACTTCACTGGTTTTGTTTTGTGTACTTAAAGGTGTAAGTTGAGGTAGTACCTGTAGTTTAAACATTCTTCCAAAGAGTATTTATTGTCCCGTGCATGTCTACAACATTTACCGAGACTTTGGCCCCTTTCTTTCCCTTTGCAAGCTCGCCATGTTGACTCTGCTGTTTGACTTCTGAGGCCTCCACGCGGAGCGGCGGTTGGCCCCATGGCTGACGAGGACCACTCCCTCCCGCCGGGCCCCGCCTCCCTGCAAACCAGGAGCCCCGGCCAGCACCCTGTCCCAGCCACTCTGCTCAGCCCAGAGGAGAAGCCACGCAGGGGGAAGAAGAAGAAGAAGAAAAAGTTGAAGAAGTTGAAAGCAACTCAGCAACAGAGAGAGAGAAGGGAGGGCCAGCGAAAGAGAGAGAGAGAGAGAGAAGAGGTGAAGGGGGGGGGAAAGAAAACGCCCTGGAAACTTTGCTTGATCTAGGAAAAGTGACAGAATCCCTTCAGACAGACGTCGAGAAGTGCTCTTCTTTGGGCTGGGACGTTTCCGAGGATGCTCCGGCTGGTGTGAGGCTTCTCGGGCGCAACCAGGGCGCGCAGGTAAGCCCACTTTCTTTTTTTCCTTTCTTTTTTTAAACCCCCCCGCCCTGACTTTCTTCCGCCCGAGCTTTGACTCTTGCCATTCCAAAGTCATGTAATTATTAACCCCAGCCATATTTCGTACGTTGGCTTGCATCGAGCGCCTCGCTAGGCTCGACCTCAAAAAAACAAAAAACACAAAAAAACAGACTAAGTCGGAAAAAAGCAGAACCGGTTCCAGAAGTGGGTGTGTACCTGCGGGCGCCGATGCAGAACTGGAATGGCGCACTTTATTTTCCCTTCCAAAAGAACGGAAAAAACAAAACAAAACATGAGCGTTGCTCGGGGAGACCAGATAAACAAGTTTGTGTTTACAAAACATGCCGCTTTACCTATCAGACCCCTGCGTTAAAAGGGACGTGGAACTTTAAAAAAGTCAGAGTTTGGCAGCTTGGGCGTGGATCTCCTCTCCTCCTTCCACCCCCCCTTCCTTTTTTTGTCTTCTCCACACTGGAGGCACACCCTTTTCTGCAGCCTCCGTGCAAACACTAACATAGTCCTTTACACCCTGCGACATCCCAAAATAATCTCGCTCCGCAGTCAACCCATTTCAAAGGGGGAAAAAAAAATAAAAAAATTAAAAAATCAAAGGAAAATTCTGGAAAAGGCCCGAAAGTTTGACTCGACGGAAATCGTCGTACCATTTTCCTGCACACCTTTCGGCAAAACTTTGAGAGTCCACCAAACCCCCCCACCACCACCACCACCATGGGGCTTCATAACCTGAGCAGAAGGAGCGAGGAAGAAGGGAAAAAGGAGAGTGGGAGGGTGGGTCCGTGGGGGGATGGGCGGAGTAATGGAATGCAGTGGTTTGGAAGGCCACACTAATTGAAAGCAGCTTCCAGGAATACGGCGGACGGCGCTAAGACGTTTGGGACCGGGATGCTTTAAAGCAGGGGGGGGGGGGGTTCCCCAAACTTTTTTACCCCGAGGCGGGCCGCATTGGGTTAAAATAATTTGACCGGCATTAGGTGGGGATAGGTTGATTGGCAACACTAAATTGGCCCTAGTGTGTGAATGTGAGTGTGAATGTTGTCTGTCTATCTGTGTTGGCCCTGCGATGAGGTGGCGACTTGTCCAGGGTGTACCCCGCCTTCCGCCCGATTGTAGCTGAGATAGGCGCCAGCGCCCCCCGCGACCCCGAAAGGGAATAAGCGGTAGAAAATGGATGGATAGGTCAGGAAAAAAACACAGAGGCTGTTTCATCCCGACAAGCCTGTTTTGCAGGTTTCCCTGGATTTTGTAACATAAAATATAATAAAAGTCCCCTGAAGAGCAGGGAACACTGCGAAACAGGCTTGTAGGGATGAAACAGCCTCTGTGTTTTTTCCCTGACCTAATATATATATATATATATATATATATATATATATATATATATGTATTTATATATATATATATATATATATATAGTACATTTTATTGTAGTGTTTTTCCACAATATTTTTTGTCTGAACATTAGTTTTTCTTGATCAAAAGGCATGTTACATGTTAGAATTGTACTGTTTTTTTCAATATATATATATATATATATATATATATATATATATATATATATATATATATATATATATATATATATATATATATATATAAATATATATACATATAAAAAGCCCATCTTTTTAAAAAAGCCTTTCTATAGACATGCATGCTGGTTGTAGCCTTTGGGCTGTTTCTAGTTTTATATTTTATTTATTTTTTATTATTACTATTTTTTTACACTGTGACACTTTGAGGTTGTTTGCTCAACGTAAAGTGCTTTTTACAAATATAATCTATTATTATTATTATTATTATTATTATTATTATTATTACAGGCAGCACGTCGTTGTCACTTCGTGACATTGCTGGTTTTACGAGCAGTGGAGTACGTGTGTAGACAGAAAAAGGGATATATATATATATATATATACATACATGTATACATATACATAAAAATATACATATACTGTATACATACATACATATACATACATATGTGTATATACATATATAAATACATATTCATACATATATATATATGTATGTATGTATGTATGTATGTATGTATATATATATAGTCGACGTTAATGTGGTATATCCATTATACAGTGCTCAATACCGGGGTAGAGCGGAACATACGTCAGGTCAGGAAAAAACACAGGCTAATCCATCCCTACAAGCCTGTTTTGCGGGTTTCCCTGCTCTTCAGGGGATTTTCTTGAAGTGTCTGTGGTTGTTTTTTATATATCTATATACATATATATATATATAAAAATTTATATATACAGTACATATATATACATACATATATACATACACTTCAATAAAATCCCCTGAAGAGCAGAGAAACCCGCCAAACAGGCTCGTAGGGATGAAATAGCTTTAAATATAGTCTTTTAACGTTTCCCCAACGATTTTGTCATCTTTTCTTATTTTTTTTTTTTGCTTTGTGCACAAATCGACTGAATGAGCTCGCTATTGATGGGAAAATGCAAGGTACAAGCGGTAGAAAATAGATGGATGGATGGATGGATGGATGGATGATTGGCCCCAAGAGTAACAAGCTGTTGAATATGGATTGATGGATGAGCGAGAAAAGACAGATTAAAAAAATAATACATACAAATAAAAATAAAACTTATTTCTTTATTTTTACTAAGGACTAACCACGGCCCGGATTTCGGACGCCGGCGGGCCTTATCTGGCACGCGGGCCAAAGTTTGGGGACCCTTGCTGTAAAGTCTGAATAACAGCTTTCCGGCTCCGATGCTCGTAAAACAAGTCGTCAAAGCGAGTAAAAACAAGGAACGGAAAGAGGCGGGGGTCCTTTTTTCTGTCGGATTGCAGCGAAGAGTAAAACGTCAACGTGTGCAGTCGTCGGCCCGCCACACCCAAAATGTATTTTCCGTACACTGTTGCTCTTGTCCGGGCTCTCCGTGTTGTCGCGCTCCGCGGCTGTGAATGTCTGCTCAGATTGCTCCTGTCAAGGTGATTTGTTATCTCACCGAGGGCCAAATGGTCCCAGACTTGGGGGGTGGGGGGTAAAGCTACCAGGTTCCGGGGGTGGCAGTTTGGCAAAGAATTTACGGGTACTGTACCTGCGTACGCCGTAGACGGGGAGGGGGTGCGACTCTCAGAACTGCTTGTGATAGACTCCCCAAGTGAGCGGGGGCCTCGCTTTGGCCCCGGGCGAATGCCATTTGCTTAAACACTGTTGTTGTCTGGGGCCACATTCTGGTGTCATGTGAAGAGCACTTTCAGGCGTTTTCAAGAAACACTCCCACATCAAATCCAATTTCTTTGGTCGCTTAGTTTGTTGGATTAATCGCATCAAACAAGCAAAGTTGAGGGAAAATAGTCAAAATAAATATTTTTTCGCCTTCATTCTATTGTTTTAGTTCAAATTGCAGAAAACCACACACATGCATGCATGCATAAAAATGACAAACATAAATACTCTCCACGGATGTCATCCCTACAAGCCTGTTTATAAGTTTTGGTGTTTAAAAGTTTTCCACTTCTAAACACCTCTTTTTTATTTTGTAAAAAAAAAAAGAAGAAGCCAAAAACCGACTAGAAAACTGAACTTTGTAGTAGTTTTATTCCGTAGGTGACAAAGTCCATTATCTTTTGGGTTATTAGCATCAAAATGTCCAATTATTTTCATCATTTTAGGGCTTTTTATTTTAATTTCTAAAATGCCCAAAAAACTTTAAAAAATCACAGCTTTTTTTCTCAACTAATTTTGAAAAAAAAACAACAACTACTAAACTGTCTACTTAGTAGACCTAAGTATTCGTTAAGTACCACCATAATGACAACATTAAATACAGTAGTATAGTAGACCAAAGTATTCATCAAGTACCACCATAATGACAACAATAAAATACAGTAGCGTAGTAGACCAAAGTATTAACTAAGTACCACCATAATGACAACATTAAAATACAGTAGTGTAGTAGACCTAAGTATTCATCAAGTACAACCATAATGACAACAATAAAATACAGTAGTGTAGTAGACCTAAATATTAATTAATCACCAGAATAATAACAACAGTAAAATACAGTAGTATAGTACACCTAAGTATTCATTAAGTACCACCATAATGACAACATTAAAATACAGTAGTGTTGTAGACCTAAGTATTCATTAAGTACCACTATAGTGACAACATGAAAATACAGTAGTGTAGTCAACCTAAGTATTCATTAAGTACCACCATAATGACAACATTAAAATAGAGTAGGGTAGTAGACCTAAGTATTCATCAAGTACCACCATAATGATAACATTAAAATATAGTATTGCAGTAGACCTAAGTATTCATTAAGTATCACCATAACGACAACATTAAAACACAGTAGTGTAGTAAACCTAAGTATTCATTAAGTACCACTATAGTGACAACATTAAAATACAGTAGTGTAGTCAACCTAAGTATTCATCAAGTACCACCATAATGACGACATTAAAATGCAGTAGTGTAGTAGACCTAAGTATTCATCAAGTACAACTATAATGACAACAATAAAATACAGTACTGTAGTAGACCTAATATTCATTAAGTACCACACTAATAACAACAGTAAAATACAGTAGTATAGTACACCTAGGTATTCATTAAGTACCACCATAATGACAACATTAAAATACAGTAGTGTTGTAGACCTAAGTATTCACTAAGTACCACCTTAATGACCAACATTAAAATTCAGTAGCGTGGTAGACCTAAGTACTCATTAAGTACCACCATAATGGCGTTAAAATACAGTAACGTAGCATACCTAAGTATTTATCAAGTACCACCACAATGACAACAATAAAACACAGTTGTGTAGTAGACTTAAGTATTCATCAAGTACCACCATTAATGACAACAATAAAATAGAGTAGCGTAGTAGACCTAAGTATTCATCAAGTACCACCATAATGACAATATTAAAACACCAGTAGCGTAGCAGCCTTAAGTACTCATTAAGTACCACCATAATGACATTAAAACACAGTAGCGTAGCAGATCTAAGTATTCATTAAGTACCACTATAACGACAACATTATGGGTCGGGTTTGGTTTTGGAATTGGAGTTGTATTATTATGGTATTAGTGTGTATTATTTTGTTGGATTGATTATTAAAAAATAAATAAATAAATAAATAAAATAAAATAAAAAACAAAAAACAAAACAACACAAAATAAATATTTACATATATATTATGATTCATGATTATTTAAAACAAATAATAATATATGGCCTGCTATGTTGTGGCAGTGGTCGAGGGGGAGAGGAGCGGCGTTGTGTGAAACGGGAAGAAGGCGCACTCGAGCGCGCTTCCTCTTCCTTTTCCTGGGGCGGGTCTGCTGAGCCGGCGATAAGAGAGCGGACTGCTTGGTTGGACGCGGTGGAGAAAAATTCAAGAAAGCAATTGCAACATAGATGATTGTTGTTATCTTTTGGACACGTTCAGACATGGTGGACACACCCACAATAAAACAATGATGGCTCAAACTTGTTCTCATTGAGGGCCACTTGGCAGTTATGGCCGCCATTTCATTATTGATTATAGATATGTTTTTTAAGTAGAGCATCGGTGTCAAACTCAAGGCCCGGGGGCCAGATTTGGCCCACGACATCAGTTTATTTGGCCCATAATAAAGTCAATAAAGTACTTAATATTTTCTTACTAAATGTGATGTATTTCTTTGATTTTTGACAGAAAAAATATATGTACTGCTTAAAATTGCATACCTTTAAAAAACAATTCTAAATTAAAAGAAAAATCCTTAAATAACTACCAATCAAATTAATAAAAATGACAATTAGTTTTACGGTGTTCTTTACAGCATATTTATGTAAATAAAAATAAAAAAAGGGCCATTTTTTGTGTGAAAATTCCGTTAGTAGTATCCATTATTGCAACAAATATTACAGTATATTATCAATTTCAATTTCTTTCTTCCTAAATAAAAAAAAATCCTTAAATATCTGCTTGACTTGGGGATTTTACAGCAAACTACCCATCAAATTAAATTGAAAAAAAAAAAAAACAATTTTTTATCATCATAATTTCAAAAATATAAAAAAAAAAGAAAAAAATCTTAAATATCTGCTTGTCTTTTACAGCAAACTATCCATATTACTGTAAATTTAAAAAAAACTACAATTTTTTGTGTTAAAATCATGTTAATGGTATCCATTATTGCAACAAATATTACAGTTTATTTTCATAATTTCTAAACAATTTTATTTCTAAATAAATAAAAAAAATCCTTAAATACCTGCTTGACTTTTACAGCAAACTACCCATCAAATTAATTTACAAAACGTTACTGTAAAATAATGTTTTCTATTTTTACATTTTGTTTTCACAACATTTTACGGTTAATATAAAAAAACATACCTTGCAGCAATACACCATTAAAAACGAGATTTTACAGTAAAAAATAGGGCAGCTCAGTCAACAAAATTGTAACTTTTTTTTTTCATATACAGTAATATGTCAAGGATGCCGTACAACTTGGTGTCATTTTTATTCATTTGATGGGTAATTTGCTGTAAAATCATAAGTCAAGCAAATATTTAAGTATTTATTTTTATTTAGACAAACATGTTAGGACTTGGAGAAGGCATTCGACCGTGTCCCTCGGGAAGTCCTGTGGGGAGTGCTCAGAGAGTATGGGGTATCGGACTGTCTTATTGTGGCGGTCCGTTCCCTGTACGATCAGTGCCGGAGCTTGGTCCGCATTGCTGGCAGTAAGTCGAAAACATTTCCAGTGAGGGTTGGACTCTGCCAAGGCTATCCTTTGTCACCGATTCTGTTCATAACTTTTATGGACAGAATTTCTAGGCGCAGTCAAGGTGTTGAGGGGTTCCGGTTTGGTAACCGCAGGATTAGGTCTCTGCTTTTTGCAGATGATGTGGTTCTGATGGCTTCATGATGGCGGGGCTCTCTCTTAGAGATAGGGTGAGAAGCTCTGCCATCAGGGAGGAACTCAAAGTAAAGCCGCTGCTCCTTCACATCGAGAGGAGCCAGATGAGGTGGTTCGGGCATCTGGTCAGGATGCCACCCGAACGCCTCCCTAGGGAGGTGTTTAAGGCACGTCCAACCGGTAGGAGGCCACGGGGAAGACCCAGGACACGTTGGGAAGACTATGTCTCCCGGCTGGCCTGGGAACGCCTCGGGATCCCCCGGGAAGAGCTAGACGAAGTGGCTGGGGAGAGGGAAGTCTGGGTTTCCCTGCTTAGGCTGTTGCCCCCGCGACCCGACCTCGGATAAGCGGAAGATGATGGATGGATGGATGTTAGGAAACTATGATAATATACTTTAATATTTGTTTATATATATATATATATATATATATATATATATATATATATATATATATATATATTTTTTTTTTTTTTTAAGTAGACTGGCATTTTTTTTACAGTTAATACTTTACATTTACAAAATGTTACTGTAAAACAATGTTTTCTATTTTTAAATTTTGTTTTCACAACATTTTACGGTTAATACAAAAAACATACCTTGCAGTAATACACCATTAAAAACGAGATTTTACAGTAAAAAATAGGGCAGCTCAGTCAACAGAATTGTAACTTTTTTTTCCCAATTTACAGTAATATGTCAAGGATGCTGTACAATTTGGTGTCATTTTTATTCATTAGATGGGTAGTTTGCTTTAAAATCACAAGTCAAGAAAATATTTAAGTATTTATTTCTATTTAGACAAAAAATGTTTGAAAAGTATAATAATATACTGTAATATTTGTTGCAATAATGAATATTATTAACGTTTAAAAGGCAGTACATATTTTGTTATATGTCATTACATTTAGTGAGAAAATATGAAGTTCTTTATTGACACATACTTCCAGGTGTTTGGGGGCCGGATAAAAATGAGGTGGCGGGCCACATCTGGCCCCCGGGCCTTGAGTTAGTCACATGTGCACTAAAGTGTCTCGGGCTCACATTGAAACAAGTGGCCATTGAGCGTGAAGTCTCTAACAAGACGATGCCTTCAGGGGCCACACCCTTCTCGTACATCCAGCGCTCAAGTTTGGAATGTGTTGAGACAAAGTGTTTGCAGAGGCGTGGCGATACAGTCAGCTTTAAAAAAAACAACAATTATTGACACTGGCATGCTCCACTTGTTCCCGACAGGCTGAGAAAGTTACATGGAGGCAGTACTTATTCGCCTTTTTGGCCCTCTTCAATCTGCAATCTCACTCTTGATGGTAATCACACTCGATTTTCGTATCTGACCTGTTTACAGTCGAGCAGGTCTTTGCCAAATGATAAGTAAACACTTGTTTATCACAAAGACGATCGTTTATTCAACACTTAAAACGGACGAGGCTTAGGTCGGGCTGCGAACAAAAATGACACGCTCAGCAAATTTGCTGCAAACTGATGAACATTTTTTTTTACTTATAATTATGAATCATCCTTTTTGTACTTGATAAACTTCACAACTTTTTTAGCTTTAAACTTGTTTTATGGTTTGAAATAATGCCGAACAAGAATCAATTCACCTTTAAATCGCGACTCTGACTTATTCCAATTCTAAATCGATTCAAAACTTACAATTATAATTTTTTAATTATTATTATTTCCCGGACTATATATATTTTTTTCCCATGTGTTAGCCCATATTATATTATTTACACATAAAAATTTTACATAATTCCACTGTTTCCAAACTGTGTTTGTAACAAGGCAGTAAAACGGCTGATCAAACAAAACAGAAGTCATCACAAAGACGATGGTTTTATTCAACACTTTAAACCAGAACGTGCGACGACATGCCGGACGAGGTCAGGCTGCGAACAAAAATTACACGCTCAGCAAATTTGCTGCAAACTGATGAAAAAATATATATTTACGTATAATTATGAATCATCATTTTTGCACTTGAGAAACTTCACGACTTTTTTAGCTTTAGACTTGTTTTATAGTTTGAAATGATGCCGGACATGAATCAATTCACCTTTAAATCGCGACTCCGACACATTCCAAATCTAAATCGATTCAAAACTTACAATTATAATTTTTAAATTATTATTATTTCCCGGACTATTTATATTTAGGTACATTTTCCCATATGTTAGCCCATATTATATTATTTACACATAAATATTTTGTAAATGTTTATTTACATAATTTAACTGTTTCCAAACTGTGTTTGTAACAAGGCAGTAAAACGGCTGATCAAACAAAACAGACATCATCACAAAGACGATCGTTTTATTCGACACTTTAAACCAGAACGTGCGACGACATGCCGAATGAGGTCAGGCTGCGAACAAAAATTACACGCTCAGCAAATTTGCTGCAAACTGATGAAAAAATATATATTTACGTATAATTATGAATTATAATTTTTTGCACTTCAGAAACTTCATGACTTTTTTAGCTGTAGACTTGTTTTATAGTTTGAAATGATGCCGAACAAGAATCAATTCACCTTAAAATCGCGATTCCGACTCATTCCGAATCTAAATCTATTCATAACTTACAATTACAATTTTTTTTTTTTTTAACGATTATTATTTCCCGGACTATGTATATTTAGGGACATTTTTTTCCTATATAGCAGCCACACCGGACTATAAGGCGTAGATATATACGTTGCGAAATGAGTTATTTACACAAAAATATTTAGTAAATGTTTATTTACATAATTCAAATGTTTCCAAACTGTGTTTGTAATGAGGCAGTAAAATAGCTGATCAAACAAAACAGAAGTCATCACAAAGACGATCGGTCATTCAACACTTTAAACCAGCACATGCGACAACCAGCCGAACGAGGCTTAGGTCGGACTCGGAACAAAAATTACACGCTCAGCAAAATACATTTACATATAATTATGAATCATAACTTTTGCGCTCGAGAAACTTCTTCATGACTTGTTTAGCTTTAGACTTGCTTTAATTGCTAAACAAAAATCAATCCACAATCGGATTGCTTTTCCAGCTCATTCCGAATCTGAATCGATTCATCATTTTCAAAAATTTATTACAATTAAATTTTTTTTCACTATTATTTCCCGGACTATATTTATTTAGGGACATTTTTTCCCATATTTTAGCGGCACCAGACTGTAAGCCGCAGATATATATGTTGCGAAATTAGTTATTAACGCAGAAATATTTTGTTACACACCTTCATTGTTTCCATACGGTGTCTGTAACACGGCAGTAAAATGGCCGATCAAACAAAACAGAAGTCATGGTCACGGACCGAAACTGAAACAATGCAAAAAAGAATGCCATTGTAAGTTAATAATACTAACGCAAGCACTTTTAAACCTGTTAGCGTCATTACATTACGATTGCACGTACAAATATTTTGTGATATACTATTTTGTTATATATAATAGGGCAGTAAAACGGGAATCAAACAAAACAGAAGTCAAAGTCATGGACCCAATAACTCCACGCTGACGTTTTGGTGAATTTACTGAGGAATATGTGAAACTGAAACAATACAACAACGTATGCCATTGTGACATACAAACACAGACACTCGTAGACATGTTAGCATATTAGCAAATGCTAACAACGGTAGCGTCATTACATTACGATTGCACGTACAAAATTTGATTATGTACTTGAATTGTTTCCGAACTGTGTCTGCAGTAAAACGGCCGATCAAACAAAACAGAAGGCATCATGATGTACCCACTAGCTGCGGAAGCTAGCTCTCCAATTAGCTAAACAGACTCGATAACTCCGCTGTGACGTCTTGTTGAATTTAATGAGGAATTTGCGAGCTGAAACAATACAAAAAGAATACAGTTTTAAGTTAACAATACTAAAACAGACACTCGTAGAAATGTTAGCATCTTACTAAATGCTAATGACGTTAGCGTCACATACAAATATTTTGGTATATACTTTAATCGTTTACAAACGGTGTCTGTAACATGGCAGTAAAACGGCCGATCAAACAAAACAGAAGTCATGGTCATGGACCCAATAGTTGCGGAAGCTAGCTCTCCAATTAGCCAAACAGACTCGATAACTCCACGGTGACGTTTTGGTGAATTCACAGAGAAATTTCAACCCTGAAACAATACAAAAAGAATTCAGTTGTAAGTTAACAATACTGAAACAGACACTCGTAGACATGTTAGCGTCTTACCAAATGCTAATCACGTTAGCGTCACATACAAATATTTTGGTATACACTTTAATCGTTTCCAAACGGTGTCTGTAATACGGCAGTAAAACGGCCAATCAAACAAAACAGAAATCATGGTCATGGACCCACTAGCTGCGGAAGCTAGCTCTCCAATTAACCAAACAGACTCAATAACTCCACGGTGACGTCTTGTTGAATTTACTGCGGAATTTGTAAAAGTGAAACAATACAAAAAGAATACAGTTGTAAGTGAATATTACTAAAACAGACACTCTTAAATGTATTACTGTGTTAGCATATTAGCTAATGCTAACGACGCTCACCTGATTACTTCACAATAGCACATTGTGAAATGAGTTATTAACACAAAAATATTCTGTAAACGTTTTTTTACTCATCTTATTTGTTTCCAAACGTGTCTGTAACGCGGTAGTAAAACGGCCAATCAAACAAAACAGAAGTCATGGTCATGGACCCACTAGCTGCTGAAGCTAGTTCTACGATCAGCTAAACAGACTCAATAACTCCACGGTGACATTTTGCCGAATTTACAAAGGACTTTGCAAACAAATAGCACGTACACATATTTTGCCCAAAGTTTACACCAAACCTCGTGCCAAAGAAACAAACCATAACATTTCGGATCCGAGATGATCCACGTCAACCTGTGTTCTGCCCTTGCACCTTGAAATACAAGCTAGTTCTACTCCTTCTACCAGTCCTGGCTGAGGAATGTCTATTATTACACATTTGATCTGCAACTATGCTCACCATCCTGCACTGCTCTTAACCTTTCTACACTTATCAGCTCTATGAATGGACTGGCACTTGCTCCTCGTCCAATGGCAGCTGGGACGGACACAAAGACAAATCCTGGTTTAATTACAAATCGCCGCCCGGGGATCATGTGCGGGAGTGTCTTTGTTATGCGAGCGCTTTAGTTCACTCCGGTGGTTGTTTTGCAACAACGGCGCGTTTGGCGTTTGGTATCGAATACGTCGGCGGCGTGGAAGCTGTCCAATAAAAACACAGCCCGGTGTTTTGAAGGAAACACTCCCTTCCCCACTTGAACCTCGGCAGAGGAAATTCAATCAGAGGTCCTTTCCACCTCGTACTTCCAGGGACGCGGGAGAAAACAATGAACTCTACTTTCATTTTTGTCTTTTGGGAGAGCTTAAGTCAGGGATGTTCAACTGGGGGACCAGGGGCCAAAACCCCCGAGTTCAGTTCAAGACTTGGGGGACAAACATTTTTGCTAAATATTCCTAAAACCACTGAGGAACTTGGTCCTTACCCATCGAAACCTTGCCAGCAAACATAGAACACAAAGGTCCAAACTTGTGACTTGCAAAACTGAGGCGTTCCTCGAGGCCCCCTGTTAGGTCATCTCCTTTTTGGGAGCAACTCATTTGTTGCTGTAGCTCAGTTACCTCAGACGCAGTCCGCAGTGTTTGTTCAACTCCTTTAGTTTCACGAGTGTTCCTCAAGGTTCTGTTTTAGGTCCACTTTTGTGCAATTCAACTGGTAGGGTTAGGAATGACCCGCCCCTCGAGTTCAGTTGAAGACTTGGGAGACAAAAATTTTTGCAAAATATTCCTAAAACCACAGAGGAACTTGGTCCTTACCCATCGGAAACTTGCCAGCAAACATAGAACACAAAGGTCCAAACTTGTGACTTACATAAATAACTGAGGCGTTCCTCAAGGCACCCTTTTAGGTTAGGTCCTCTCCTTTTTGGGAGCAACTCATTTGTTGCTGTAGCTCGGATACCTCAGACACAGTCAGCAGTATTTGTTTAACTCCTTTAGTTTCACGAGTGTTCCTCAAGCTTCTGTTTTAGGTCCACTTTTGGGCAAGTCAACTTGTAGGGTTAGGAATGACCGGCCCCTCGAGTTCAGTTCAAGACTTGGGAGACAGACATTTTTGCAAAATATTCCTAAAACCACATAGACGAACTTGGTCTTTACACATCGGAACCTTGCCAGCAAACATAGAACACAAAGGTCCAAACTTGTGACTTACATAACTGAGGCGTTCCTCGAGGCACCCTGTTAGGTCCTCTCCTTTTTGGGAGCAACTCATTTGTTGCTGTAGCTCAGTTACCTCAGACGCAGTCAGCAGTATTTGTTCAACTACTTTACTTTTGCGAGTGTTCCTCAAGGTTCTGTTTTAGGTCCACTTTTGGGCAAGTCAACTGGTAGGGTTAGGAATGACCGGCCCGTCGAGTATAGTTCAAGACTTGGGAGACAAACAATTTTTCTAAATATTCCTAAAACTACTGAGGAACTTGGTCCTTACCCATCGGAACCTTGCCAGCAAACATAGAATACAAAGGTCCAAACTTGTGATTTACATAACTGAGGCGTTCCTCAAGGCACCCTTTTAGGTTAAGTCCTCTCCTTTTTGGGAGCAACTCATTTGTTGCTGTAGCTCAGATACCTCAGATGCAGTCAGCAGTATTTGTTCAACTCCTTTAGTTTCACGAGTGTTCCTCAAGGTCCTGTTTTAGGTCCACTTTTAGGCAAGTCAACTGGTAGAGTTAGGAATGACCGGGCCCTTGTGTTCAGTTCAAGACTTGGGAGACAAACATTTTTGCAAAATATTCCTAAAACCACATAGAGGAACTTGGTCCTTACACATCGGAACCTTGCCAGCAAACATAGAACACAAAGGTCCAAACTTGTGACTTACATAACTGAGGCGTTCCTCGAGGCACCCTGTTAGGTCCTCTCCTTTTTGGGAGCAACTCATTTGTTGCTGTAGCTCGGTTACCTCAGACACAGTCAGCAGTATTTGTTTAACTCCTTTAGTTTTACGAGTGTTCCTCAAGGTTGTGTTTAGGTCCACTTTTGGGCAAGTCAACTGGTAGGGTTAGGAATGACCGGCCCCTCGAGTTCAGTTAAAGACTTGGGAGACAAACATTTTTGCAAAATATTCCTAAAACCACTTGGAGGAAATCGGACCACTGAAAACACAGGTCCTTACACATTAGAACGTTGCCAGCAAACACGGTCATTTCAGTTCCTATGTACTCATGATCTTGTCCTTCCGGTCATAACCCAAAGCTCATGACCATAGGTGAGGATGGGAACGTAGATCGACTGGTAAACTGAGAGCTTTGCTTTCTGGCTCAGCTCCTTCTTCACCACGACCGACCGATACAATGTCTGCATCGTGAAACTAAAGGAATTGAACAAATACTGCTGACTGCGTCTGAGGTAACCGAGCTACAGCAACAAATGAGTTGCTCCCAAAAAGGAGAGGACCTAACAGGGTGCCTCGAGGAACGCCTCAGTTATGTAAGTCACAAGTTTGGACCTTTGTGTTCTATGTTTACTGGCAAGGTTCCGATGTGTAAGGACCAAGTTCCTCTATGTGGTTTTAGGAATATTTTACAAAAATGTCTGTCTCCCAAGTCTTGAACTGAACTCCGGGGGCTGGTATGGTGTCATTCCGGAGGAGCTCCAAGTAAATCCGCTGCTCCTCCACATTGCATCTGGTCTGAATGCTTCCCGAACGCCTCCATGGGGAGTTGTTTAGGGCGCGTCTGATTGGTAGGAGACCAGGGGGAAGACCCAGGAAACATGAATTGATTAACGTGGACCCCGACTTAAACAAGTTGAAAAACGTATTCGGGTGTTACCATTTAGTGTTCAATGGTACGGAATATGTACTGAACTGTGCAATCTACTAATAAAAGTTTCAAACAATCAATCAAACAATGGAGAGACTACGTCTCCCAGCTGGCCTGGGAACGCCTCAGGTTCCCTTGGGAAGAGACGGACGAAGAAGCTGGGGAGAGGGAAGTCTGGGCTTCTCTGCTTAGGTTCCTGCCTCCCCAACCCGACTTCGGACTAGGATGGAAAATTAGACTAGTACTGAGGGGGGAAGTCTGGCTTTCTGGAAATGTGTCCCCCTAACAATTTAGTTGGAAATCCCAGTCTTTGTTTAGAACTGTTCTCAAAGTCACAGCAGCTTCAAGACGTAGGCTTTGTTCTCATGCAGGACTTGAGATTTTGGTTTAGGACTGCTGTACTGTATGTGCAGTACTGGAAGGCAAACCACTTATCTTGGCCCTGCATTCCTTATTACGTGCGTCACACACACACACACACACACACACACACACACACACACACACACACACACACACACACATAGACACACACACACACATAGACACACACACACACACACACACATAGACACACACATGCATACCCTATCTGGATGTTTGCGGAGGCCGGGTCTTTCAACGTCCTCCCCCCTCTGCTTGCACGGTGTGAGAAGAACAAGAAGTCCATTCTGTTTTGACAATAATTTGCTGCCTCCTTTCTTCCTTCCCTTCTTTGTGGACTTTTTCTTCGCGCCTTTTGCCAAACCCTATAAAGCGGCTTCCTCACTCACACCGGAGCCGTAACCCCGGCCACTGTGTTTTGTTCGCCGAAACGATCGATTTATGCCTGGCTGAGGGGCTCTTTTTTTGGCGTCCGGCAGGAAAGTTTTTGTCTGAATGTGTGCACCACGTAGAAAGTGTCTTCACGCAGGTTGTCCGCAGAATTTTGTTGGCGTTCGTCAGTGCAGGGAGAGGCTGGGCTCGCTTCCAGCTGGCCCGGCGGCTCTATCAAGGAATGTGTGTGTGACTGGAGGCCTGGGTGGGGCTGCTGCTCCCTCTGCAAGCACACCGACTCCCGGATAGTGTTCTCTTCTCGACATGTGTTTTTATTTGTTTACCCCACTCTCGGTGTCCACTCGTGGGCGTGTGATGTCTCAAAGGGTGCGGCACACCTTGACGCCAAAACAAGCGAAACAAAATCTAGGGTGTAACGACACACACTGACGGTGCGGGATTAAAGTTTGGACACACCTTCTCCTCATTCAGTGGGTTTTCATGACTATTTACATTGTAGACCAGGGGTCACCAACATAGACCAGGTCGCCCGTAAGGACCAGATGAGTCGTCCGCTGGCCTGTTCTAAAAATAGCTCAAATAGCAGCACTTACCAGTGAGCTGCCTCTATTTTTTATTTATTTTTTATTTACTAGCAAGCTGGTCTCGCTTTGCTCGACTTTTTTAATTCTAAGAGAGACAAAACTCAAATAGAATTTGAAAACCCTCGAAAATATTTTAAAGAAGTGGTCTTCACTTGTTTAAATAAATTCATTAATTTTTTAACTTTTTTTATTTAACTTTCAGAAAGACAATTTTAGAGAAAAAATACAACCTTAAAAATGATTTTTAAACACATATACCTTTTTACCTTTTAAATTCCTTCCTCTTCTTTCCTGACAATTTAAATCAATGTTAAGTAAAAAAAAAAAAATATTGTAAAGAAAAATAAATACATTTTAATTTAATTCTTCATTTTAGCTTCTGTTTTTTTGACATAAAATATTTGTGAAATATTTCTTCAAACTTATTATGATTAAAATTTAAAAATAATATTTAGGCAAATCTAGAAAATCTGTAGAATCAAATTTAAATCTTATTTCCATCCATCCATCCATCCATTTTCTACCGCTTATTCCCTTTCGGGGTCGCGGGGGGCGCTGGCGCCTATCTCAGCTACAATCGGGCGGAAGGCAAGGTACACCCTGGACAAGTCGCCACCTCATCGCAGGGCCAACACAGATAGACAGACAACATTCACACTCACATTCACACGCTAGGGCCAATTTAGTGTTGCCAATCAACCTATCCCCAGGTGCATGTCTTTGGAGGTGGGAGGAAGCCGGAGTACCCGGAGGGAACCCACGCATTCACGGGGAGAACATGCAAACTCCACACAAAAAGATCCCGAGCCTGGATTTGAACCCAGGACTGCAGGAACTTCGTATTGTGCTATTTCAAATTTAAAAATTTTTGTTCTGGAAAATCTCGAAAAAAATAATGAATTGTCTTTGTTAGAAATATAGCTTGGTCCAATTTGTTATATATTCTAACAAAGGGCAGATTGGATTTTAATTTATTTAAAACATGTCATCAAAAATATATATTTATTGTGAGAGATCAATAAGATGATCAGTGTTTCCACGAAGGTAAATAGCAATAATTATTAATAATAACATAGAGTTTAAGGTAAATTGAGCAAATTGGCTATTTCTGGCAATTTATTTAAGTGTGTATCAAACTGGTAACCCTTCGCATTAATCAGTACCCAAGAAGTAGCTCTTGGTTTCAAAAAGGTTGGTGACTCCTGTTGAAGACTATCACTGAAGGTGTTACGGGACAGAGAAAAAAAGACGGCACGGAATGCAAGGACGTACTTTTAGCTCTATTTATTATATTAACAAAAGTATGGAATGGAATGTGAAGCCAATCCAAAATGTGTATGGCGTGCGACTATGTGTAGCGATTATCTGATGAGTGTTACCGGAAGTCCAAGGGGGAAAGGCAAGCTCGGAGGTCCGTGGGCAGGCGTGAGCTCAAGGGCAGGGGCGCGGCGTCAAGAGTCCGTGTCCAGGCGGGATGTCGAAATCCAAGAGTCAGCCAGGGAACCAGAGGAAATAGGGGGAGACGAGACACAGCTCGTGACGCGGGAACGGAAGAATGCTGCTGGAAGACGACTAGGGAGATGAGACACATGACCACGGAGGGGGAGAAACACAGAGAGAGAGAGAGGGAGAGAGAGTGAGCATAGAGCTAGATGTATTCGGCTTACTGTACTGGAACAGGTCGCTACGTTCTGGCCCGGAATGCAGGTTTGAACTGGCTTAAGAAGCCCAAGGAGCTCATCAGCGACAGGTGTGTTGAGTGCTGACTGATTGGACGAATGAATGCAGCCGCCTGCTGCAGCTGGAGTGCAGCCGGGCCGTGACAGAAGGCATCAAAACTACGAATAAACACATGTGGAGTTATGTGTGTAACAAAAAAAAAGGTGAAAATCACTGAACACATGTTTTATATTCTAGTTTTTACAAAATAGCCACCCTTGGCTCTGATTACGGCTTTGCACACTCTTGACATTCTTTCCATGGGCTTCGAGTGAAGTGAAAACCATTTCGGGTGACTACCTCTTGAAGCTCATGGAGTGAATGCCAAGAGTGTGCAAAGCAGTAATCGGAGCAAAGGGTGGCTATTTTGAAGAAACTCAAATAAAGACTAGGACTTGGACAAACTTTATTGATCCACAAGGGAAATATTTTGACACAGTAGCCCAGTTACAAAGGATGGAAAGGGTAAGGATGGAAAGGATAATGCACACAATGGCATAAAAAGCTCTTGGAGAGAATGTCAAGAGTGTGCAATGCAGTAATCGGAGCAAAGGGTGGCTATTTTGAAGAAACTCGAACATAGTTTTGGACTTAGACAAACTTTATTGATCCACAAGGGGAAATGTTCCACACAGTAGCTCAGTTACAAAGGATGGAAAGGGTAAGGATGGAAAGGATAATGCACACAATGGCACAAAAAGCTCATGGAGAGAATGCCAAGAGTGTGCAAAGCAGTAATCGGAGCAAAGGGTGGCCGTTTTGAAGAAACTCAAATATAGACTTAGACTTAGACAAACTTTATTGATCCACAAGGGGAAATTGTTTGACACAGTAGCTTAGTTACCTGGATGGAAAGGGTAAGGATGGAAAGGATAATAAACACAAGGGCACAAAAAGCTCATGGAGAGAATGCCAAGAGTGTGCAAAGCAGTAATCGGAGCAAAGGGTGGCTATTTTGAAGAAACTCAAATATAAACTTGGACTTGGACAAACTTTATTGATCCACAAGGGAAATATTTTGACACAGTAGCTAAGTTACAAAGGTGGAAAGGGTAAGGATGGAAAGGATACGGCACACAAGGGCACAAGAAGATCATAGAGAGAATGCCAAGAATGTGCAAAGCAGTAATCAGAGCAAATTGTGGCTATTTTGAAGAAACTCGAACATAGTCTTGGACTTAGACAAACTTTATTGATCCACAAGGGGAAAATGTTCCACACAGTAGCCCAGTTACAAAGGGTGGAAAGGGTAAGGATGGAAAGGACATACACACACGGGCACAAAAAGCTCATGGAGAGAATACCAATAGTGTGCAAAGCTGTAATCGGAGCAAAGGGTGGCTATTTTGAAGAAAATCAAATATAGATTTGGACTTAGACAAACTTTATTGATCCACAAAGGAAATTTTTCGAAACAGTAGCTTAGTTACAAAGGATGGAAAGGGTAAGGATGGAAAGGATATTGCAGGTATAAAGTAGACTAAAAATGTACCATAATAACAATATAAAATAAATATGTAATATTTACACGTTATATATACAGTATATAAAATATACTGATATATAATATTATTATATTTTTATATAATATATACAATAAATAACAAATCCCCATCTACTATATTACAGCATATGTAACAGCTGCAGCAAAATAAAGGGCAACATAAAACAGAAAAATATGCATTATAAAACAAAGAGCAAAAACATGTTTTCAGTTATTTCACCTTTTTTTGTTGTTGAGTACATAACTCCACATGTGTTAATTCGTAGTTTTGATGAGACAATCCACAATAGTAAATAATCATGAAAATAAAGAAAATGCATGTGTCTAAAATTTTGGCCTGCACTGTTTATCTTCATTTTGTTTTGTGTATATTAAAATGCTTTGTGTTGTGTTTTGGGCCTTTTAGCTGAGTTTGCTGCTTAAGTTGCAACATGAGCACGGGGGGGGGATGCAAAGTGTGCACAGCTGCCGCGGCACAGGCCCCCTTACGCAAACAAACAAGCAACTGCTACTGGGCGCCATTTATCTCGTGTTTCTGCCGCAGAGACCAGGTGGCACGGTGGACCAGGAAAAGCGAGAGGTTAATGGAGATATTCGACTTACTGTACCGGAATGGGGGCGTTAGGTTCTGGCCCTGAACACAGGTCTGAATTGGCAGCTGCATTCGGGACTGAAGACCGGTTCCGAGGGACATGTTCCCACTAGTAGATGCCTGCCTGCGCCTACTTTGAATCCGGTTCTGTCTGTACTTTGTGCTAACAAAGGAATGGCTTTGTTTCCAATTGTGCCAGCGGGATGAAGCAACGACCAGTTATGTAAGCGTTTGGGACAAGTTACAGCAAGACCCATTGATGCGAAAAGTGATACTCTGAAACAAAAACAAAAAAAAAATGCATTGCAAAGCGTTTTTTGTGTGTGTTTTGGATTAAGTTCCCGTATTTAGAGCGCTCCAGGATATGAGCCGCACCCACAACATTTTCGAAGAAAACCTTTTTTTCTTCCATATATTCCGTATATATATTTATATGTATATATATATATATATATATATATATATATATATATATATATATATATATATACAGTACATACATACATATATATATATATATATATATATATATATATATATATATATATATATATATATACAGTACATACATACATATATATATATATATACAATCTGAAACGACTTATTAACACATAAATATTTTGTGAATATTTATTTACATAATTCAACTGTTTCCAAACTGCGTTTGTAAGAGGCAGTAAAGCGGCTGATCATACAAAACAGAAGTCATCACAAAGACGATCGTTTATTCAACATTTTAAAGCAGCACGTTTTAAAGTGTTGAACGAGGTCAGGCCGCGAACAAAAAAAAAGACACACTCAGCAAATTTGCTGCAAACTGATGAAAACTGACGACTTTTTGAGCTTTAGACTTGTTTTATAGTTTGAAATGATGCTGCACATGAATCAATTTACCTTTAAATCGCAATTCTGACTCATCTAAATCGATTCATAACTTACAATTACAATTCCTTTTTTTAACTATTATTATTTCCCGGGCTATATATATTTAGGGACATTTTCCCCCATATATTAGACGCACCGGACTATAAGCCGCAGATATATAAGCTGAAAAATTAGTAAATTTTGTAAATGTTTATTAACATAATTCAACTGTTTCCAAACTGTGTTTGTAACGCGGCAGTAAAAACGGCGGATCAAACAAAACAGAAGTCATCACAACGGTGATCATTTATTCAACATTTTAAACCAGAACATGCCGAATGAGGCCTAGGTCGGATTAAGAACAAAAATTACATGCTCAGAAAATTTGCTGTGAAATTGATGAAAAATACAGTCACATATAATTAGGAATCATCATTTTTGCACTTGACAAACTTCTTCATGAGACTAGTTTCGATTGATTGGAATGATGCTGAACAAAAATCAATTCACAATCGAATCACGTTTTCCAGCTCATTCCGAATCTAAATCGATTCATAATTTTCAAAAATCGATTATAATAAAATCCGATTATTATTTTCCGGACAAAACTTTGCGCCGGTACATTTTAGAGACATTTTTTCCCATATATTAGCCACACCGGACTATAAGCGGCAGTTGTAAAATTAGTTATTTACACAGAAATATTTTATTACACACCTTAATTGTTTCCAAACGGTGTCTGCAACACTGCAGTAAAACGTCCGATCAAATAAAACAGAAGTCATCGTCCTGGACCCACTAGCTGCGGAAGCTAGCTCTCTTGGGGCGGCATAGCTCGGTTGGTAGAGTGGCCGTGCCAGCAACTTGAGGGTTGCAGGTTCGATTCCCGCTTCCGCCATTCTAGTCACTGCCGTTGTGTCCTTGGGCAAGACACTTTACCCACCTGCTCCCAGTGCCACCCACACTGGTTTAAATGTAACTTAAGTATTGGGTTTCACTATGTAAAGTACTTTGAGTCACTAGAGAAAAGCGCTATATAAATATAATTCACTTCACTTCACTCCAATCACCTAAACAGACTTAATAACTCCACAGTCACGTATTGCTGAATTTACTGAGGAATTAGAGAAACTGACCCTCCGATGAGGGGACGACTTATCCAGGGTGTACCAGGAAAAGCGAGAGGTTAATGGAGGTAGGCTTGCGACCGAATGCAGCTGAGATAGGCTTCAGCACCCACCGCGACCCCAAAAGGGACAAGAAAATGGATGGATGGATGGAATGAGAGAAACGTACAACGATGGGTTTACTGGGGAATTTGTGAAACTGAAACAACACAAACAGAATGCCATTGCAAGGTAACAACACCAACATAGGCACTCATGTGTTAGATGTAGCTAATGCTAACGGCGCTAGCTTGATTACATTACGCCAGCACTTCTACAGATATTTCACCTGGACAGTCTATCAAGTATGAATTGTTTTTAGTCAAATTGTGAACTTACAAACTTTTGTTGGAGTTACGACTGATGGATCCGTCGGAGCAGATTCGCTATGGATGGTTTTATTTTCGGTTTAAGGAAAAACTACATTTTGAACTCTTTTTGGATGAGCAAACTAATCCAAAATATAGAGCCATAGCACAAACAATAACAGACCTTTTCAGTGTCTATGCTTGTTTATTTATTTATTTTTTAACCCCGTAAATTAGCCGCAGGTTTCAAAGTGTAGGAAAAAAGTAGCTACTTATCGTACTTGAATTTATTTTATTTTTTGTAATGAAAACTATTGGACACAAAACATGGCATTTAGTAGCAAAAAAAAAAGTCCATAAATTAACTGCACTGTTTTATAAGCCTCAGGGTACAAAGTGAAGGAAAAAAAGTTTTATGGTAAACTTGTATTACTATTATTTTGTAATTATATGAAGTTCACATAATAGTCAGATCCAACTGATATTTTACTTTAATGTAGAGATAGCAAGGGAATAATTGTATCTTATTTACTGCATTATCTCTTTTAATGCTCAATTCCTGAGTGATTCTCACTGTGTGCATCTACTGTTTATCTCAAAACAAACAATCGACTGACATGCATTATTCAGTTTGCGACACGCTACCTTTGACCAGTGAGTGATTAAAACCTTTGGTGTGATAACACTGGTGAGGGAAACACCATCGTCACCTGATGATGGCTACCCAATAGAGTACTTTTCATAGCCCAGTTCACGTAAATTCAAATATTTTGATGCCTCTGTGGCACATGGAGTCAGCACCATCTCAGGCACGTGGCCGGTAAACAAGCAGTCAAGCACTCGGAGCGGACTCAGTCGGAATGCTGGCGAGGAAAAGGTTGCAATTTTCGATGGCAACAAAGTAAGAAGAAGGCGCTCATATACACTGTAACATTTTAAAATGGGCTAGCTCGATGTAATTTACATAAAATTTGCCCTAGACATGCTAAACATTAGCATTTGTAATTTGTATATATACATATATATATATATGTGTATATATATATATATATATATATATATACATATATATGTATATATATATGTATATATATATATATATATATATATATATGTCTGTGTATAATGTATACATGTGTATGTGTGTGTAAATATGTGTTATGTGCATATATACATATATTTACATATATACATACATACATTGACAAATATATACATACATGTACATACATATATACATACATTCATATAGATAGACACCTACATAAACATACATACATTCTGTACATATACATACACACACATACAAATACATAGAAACATTTATATACATACATACATATATACAGTACAAATGTGTACATACATACATTAGCATTTTGCACAACCTTTGTGACGGAAGAAATACACCAATAATTAACTGCAGAGGATGCAGAAAGATATCAGACTGAGAATACATAGTTGTTTTTGAAAACACTACGACCAATCCTAACTCTCCTCGCAAAGTAATCTGTTTTTAACAGATTTTAATTTATATATATATATATATATATATATATATATATATATATATATATGGATGGATGGATGGATGGATATTATATATATATATATATATATATATATATATATATAAAATAATATCCATCCATCCATACAACCATTTTCTACCACCTGTCCTTTTTGAGGTTAGCTGCATTCGGATGGTAGTTGCCACCTCACCACATTATATAAAATATAAATATATATAATGTATCCATATATCAATATATACATACATACATACATACATACATGCATATAAATACATATATTGACAAATATATACATACATGTATATTCATACATATATATATATATATATATATATATATATATATATATATATATATATATATGGATAAACATACATACATACATGTATATACATACATACATTTAAATACATATATTGACAAATATATACATGCATGTATATACATATATATGTATAGATATAAATATATACATACATACATGGATATACATACATGCAGTACATTCATAAATGTATTCATACATACATACATATATACATCCATACATACATACAAACATGTATATACATACAGATATATATACATACATGTATATATATATATATATATACATGTACATACATACAAACATGTATATACATACAGATATACACGACATACATACATATATACAAACATGTATTTACATCAAGATATACATACATAAATATATACATACATGTATATACATACATACATACAGACATGTATATACATACAGATATATATATACATACGTGTATATATATACATGTACATACATACAAACATGTATAGACATACAAATATACACTATATACATACATATATACAAACATGTATATACATACATACATCCATACATGTATTTACATCCAGATATACATACATACATACATACATACATACAGGTATATACATCCATTCATCCATACATGTACTGTATATACATACATACATACATACATACATATATACATAGATGTATATACATCCAGATATACATACATACATGGATGTACAAAAATACGTACATACATACATACATATATATACATGGATATACATACATACATACATACATACATGGATGTACATAAATACATACATACATACATACATACATACATACATACATACATACATACATACATATATACATGGATATACATACATACATACATACATACATATATACATGGATGTACATACATATATACATACATACATACATACATACATACATTAATGTATATACATACATTAGCGGTTTGCAGAAGGTGGAAATTGTTTTGGCGGCAACGTGTGTTACTGTGACAGAAGAAATAAACCAAAGAGATCAGGCAGTTGTTTATGAAAGACTACGACCAATCCTAACCCTCCTCGCATTTCTGTCAACAGAAGTCAAGAAAACAAGATCCAACGCGTTGGACCGAAGCCCTTGGCCTCGCTCCAGCTATCCAAGGTAATTGCCCTTGACCTGATGTCAAGAAGAAAATGCTCCGCATACATCTGTTGCTGGTCAGGGAGGGAAAATTCAACCTCAGACCCCCCCTCCTGCACCCCCCCGCCCCCCCAACACGCCACTGCGCTCCAAGGCCGCGCAGACGGCGTGACCTCAGAACAGCCCTCCATTATACAGAAACGCTCGCTCGGAATGTTTGTCGCAAAGCTTTCTTTGAATTGAGAAGATCGCGCCTCTGCGACTAGAGCGGAAACACGATCCCCTTTACGATCCCCCCCCGCCCCTGCCCCTGTCGGCCGCCACCTGTTGCGAACCCCTCTCCCCCCTTCTTATGAAACAGCCTGTTTTAAGTCAGCATCTTTGGATGATTTATTTCTTTCCCGCGGAAGAAACGGCCCCTGGTGGGCCCCTATAGGACAGGAAGACGTCCATATGTGCTGTGGTTAAAGCAGGGGTGTCCAAAGTGTGGCCTGGGGGCCATTTGCAGCCCGCAGCACATCATTCTAAAAATACTAAAATATATGTTTTTTTTTAAACAATAAAAAGTGGAATAAAAGAGCAAATTGGTGAAATGCAACGAGAAAAAGTTGCATTGTTGACTCTAATAACACCATTTTTTTTTTATTCTCAAAAAATAATAATGAATAAAAATCAATGTTGCTATAAATTATTAGACTTAGACTTCCTTTTTATTGTCATTCAAATTTGAACTTTACAGTACAAATAAGAACACAATTTTGTTGCATTAGTTCTTAGTAGTGCAGGATAAAAAAAAAAAGCAATAAGGTGCAGATATAAATAAGTAGATTACTGTACAAATAAATACATTGCACTTTTTCACATGCGTCCATGTTTATGGATGTATGTTATATTGCCTTTTTTATTCCAGCGAGTTAATCCTTTTTGGGGGGAGTTGAGGGGATAATTTAATTATGATGCGTTCAAGAGTCTTACGGCCTGAGGTTGTGCTACGGAGGCTGCAGAACCTCTTCCTAGAGTCTGGCAGTGAAAACAGTCTTTGGTGAGGGTGGGAGGAGTCTTTGCAGATTTTCTAAACCCTGGTCAGGCAGCGGCTTTTTGTGATCTCCTGGATAGGAGGAAAAGGAGTCCTGATATTCTTTTCCGCCGTCCTCACCACTCTCTGGAGAGACTTCCAGTCTGAGGCATTGCAGACTCCAGTCCAGACAGAGATGCTGTTGGTCAGCAGGCTCTCTATGTGGGCGGAGGGAGCTGTGCTCTTTTCATCCGACGGAAAATATGCATGTGCTGCTGAGCTCTTTTTACAAGAGCTCCGGTGTGTAGGGACCAGGTTATATTGTCAGTGATCTGCACCCCCAGGAACTGATTGATTGATATAAGGACAAAAAAGACATAAATACAACAAACATAAAAACATGAAAAATATGAAAATCAGAAAAAAAAAATCCATACTAATTATATACTAATACTAATTATACTAATCATCCTATTGATTGTTATTATAAATATACTAAACCAAATACAATATATATTATCTGGAGCTGTTATAGAGATTTAAGTGTTGAATGAAAAATAAAAAAAATATTTAAAAAAGCATGACCTTTTTATGAGTGGGGCACTTTTGGATCCCCAAGGATTTTAGTGGAATTTAATAACTGTCTTTGCTAAAAAAAAAAAAAATATATATATATATATATATATATATATATATATATATATATATATAATACATTTTACTATGAATTATTGACCTATTTGGGGATCCAATATCTTCACATTAAAATCTTTGAAAATCTTTTTGGGAAAAATATTGTATATTTTGTCTCCAAAAATAGGGTTTCGACAAAAAGCTCGTAAAAAGTAGAAAAAAAATACTTAAGTAAAATTAGCGATTTAAGGGTTTTATGAAAAAAAAAATATATATATGACTTATTTTGATCCTTGTTTAAGACTAAAACTCAAGACCTAACTTGAGGGAGCCCCGACAATAAAAAAAAAAAAAAAGTGTATATTGTATTGGTTTTGAAAGTGAAAAATTTTGGACACCCCTGGGTTAAAGTCTAGACCGCTAATGGAGGCCTTTGTCCTCTCCCGGCTTCGAGCACGGCACATGTGATAGATCATGGGTGTCCTAACTTTTGGCCAGCGAGGGCCGGGTACAGAAAAACATTTTTTTTACACGAATGACATTAAAACAGGGGTGCCAAACTCGTTTTTAGTGAGGGCCCCGCTTGTAACAGGTAATATTTATAATAGGGTTGAACGGTATAGCATCACAGTACTAATGAATTATATTCGGTACTATACCGCCTCTAAAAAGTATTGGTCCCATTCCCCCCACACCCGTCGTCGTCACGTCATGACATTGTTGGTTTTACAAGCAGAGGAGCACGTTCGGCAGTGCACACACACAGAGTACTTACAAGCAAGGGAGAACGGACGCATTTTCGTCTAAAAATTGACGATACAGGTGAAGCTATAACACGGAAACGCCCTCTGGGAGAGGTGCTTTAAGGCTAACAGTGTTTTAGCTACTTCTAAATCACTAACTCTGGCATCCGTGGCGACAAATAAAGTACGTTTCTTACAAGTATTATTATCACTGGAGGACGATGAATAGCAAAACATGCTTCACTACACACCGTAGGAGGATACGATAGCTCACCGCTAACAAAAGCGAGCACTTCTGAATGTAAACAAATGCCATGGGTGGATCTACACCTGCCGTCCACTGTAATGATACCAAGTACAAGAGCGTATCTCGTTGATACTACTACGATACAGCTTGTTTCCTTTTTTTTAAAATTCATATTGTCTTCATAAACTCAGGAAATTCGTACCCGGACACATGAGGACTTTAAATATGACCAATGTATGATCTTGTAACTTGGTATCGGATTGATACCTAAATTTGTGGTATCATCCAAAATTAAAGTATCAAAGAAGAGAAGAATAAGTGATTATTACCTTTTAACAGAAGTGTAGATAAAACATGTTAAAACAGAAAAATAAGCAGATATTAACAGTAAATGAACACGTAGATTAATCATCCATTTTTACAGTTTGTCCCTGACAAAATAATAGAATGATAAATGACACAGACTAATTAGCAGCCTTTGTTTGTTTACTTTCTACTAAAAGACAAGTTGTTTAGTATGTTCACTATTTTATTTTAAGGACTAAATTGCAATAATAAACATGTGTTTAATGTATTTAGCAATTATTTAACAATTAAAACCCTCAAAGATCAATAATGCAGAACACCATTGATTTTAATTTTTGAATATTTTTGAGTAATCACAGTGAAAAGTTGAATAAAATCCTACTAAATGTACTTGAGATCCGAAAGGTTCCCCACTCATAAAGTGATATATTTTCATTATTATTATTTTTTTACTTTAAACATTTAAATTACAAGATCAACTTCCGATATATCTGTCGATTTTAAGTTTGAACTATTATTTTGTTTGTATGGCAACCACACAACATATGCAATATCTTTTCCACATAAAACATTTTAAAGTGATATTTTTTAAGTAATAATTCACTATAACATGCATTTTTTAGAAAGAAAATAAAGACAAAAGGGAAAAAAAACCCTGCCTGTATGGCACTTTTTCTCATTAGATTTCACCTCATTCCACTTTTTAAAAATGTTTTTTTAAATTTTTGCAATATTATAAGTTTTGCAATTTTTGCAGAATGTGTGGCGGGGCCGGTAAACGATTAGCTGCGGGCCACACTTTGGACACCCCTGGTTTAATGTGTCGGTAAAATGTGTCGCAGGCATTGGGGAAAGGAGCCAGAAATGGCCCTCCTAGAGCCAAAGTTTGGACACCCCTATGACGGATGATACTCGGAATGCAAGAAAAAAAAAAAAAAAAAAAATAATAATAATTATACCGAAATACGTCAGGAGAGAATTTAATGAAAAGTTCCCAAAGGGAGGGAGCTCCTTCTTGTTGTCTTCCACTCCCTGGGCTGTGAACTCATAGGTTGACATTCCTCCGGCAATTCCTCGACTATCTTTTTTTTTTTTTTTTTTTTACCCTTTCCTCCCCTGACCCTTTCCTCGCTAAAGGTCGTTGCCTCCCACCTCCGTCGCTGCTGGCGCCGCACCCACCCTTCCAGCGCTCTCGCTGAAATATGGCGGAGGTGTGACGCCCAAATATCTCTCGCTTCTTGGGCGAGAGGGGTAATGTGAAATATGACAAGTGCAAACAAAACAAGGAAGATTACAATTGGTGCTGTCGAGCGACTGAAAAGAAAGAAGTAAGATTTGTAATTAACGAATCGATTGTAGTTGAAAACAACATTTAACTTGAAATATTTATACAAACCCCGTTTCCATATGAGTTGGGAAATTTTGTTAGATGTAAATATAAACAGAATACAAAGATTTGCAAATCATTTTCAACCCATATTCAGTTGAATATGCTACAAAGACAACATATTTGATGTTCAAACTGATAAACACTTTTTTGTTGTTGGGATAGGTGGCAATAAATACTGATAAAGTTGAGTAACGCTCATCAAACACTTATATGGAACATCCCACAGGTGTGCAGACTAATTGGGTGCCATGTTTGGGTATAAAAGCAGCTTTCATGAAATGCAAAGTAATTCACAAACAGGGATGGGGTGAGGGTCACCACTTTGTAAGCAAATTGTCGAAAAGTTTTAGAACAACATTTCTCAACGAGCTATTCCAAGGAATTTAGGGATTTTACCATCTACGGTCCGTAAAATCATCAAAAGGTTCAGAGAATCTGCACGTAAGCGATGATATTAAGGACCTTTGATCCCTCAGGCGGTACTGCATCAAAAACCGACATCGGTGTGTAAAGGATATCACCACGTGGGCTCAGGAAGACTTCATAAAACCACTGTCAGTAACTACAGTTGGTCGCTACATCTGTAAGTGCAAGTTAAAACTCTACTATGCAAAGCAAAACCCATTTATCGACAATACCCAGAAACGCCGCCGGCTTCGCTGGGCCCGAGCTCATCTATGATGGACTGATGCAAAGTGGAAAAGTGTTCTGTGGTCCGACGAGTCCACGTTTCGAATTATATTTGGAAACTGTGGACGGGGTGTCTTCCGGGACAAAGAGGAAGATAACCATCCGGATTGTTATAGGGGCAAAGTTCGAAAGCCAGTATCTGTAATGGTATGGGGGTGTATTAGTGCCCAAGGCATGGGTTAATTTACACATCTGTGAAGGCACAATTAAAGCTGAAAGGTCCATACAGGTTTTGGAGCAACATATGATGTCATCCAAGCAACGTTATCATGGACGCCCCTGTTTATTTCAGCAAGACAATGCCAAGCCACGTGTTACAACAGCGTAGCTTCATAAAAAAAGAGTGTGGGTACTTTCCTGGCCCGCCTGCAGTCCAGACCTGTCTCCCATCGGAAATGTGTGGCGCATTATGAAGCGTAAAATACAACAGCAGACTGTTGAACGACTGAAGCTCTACATAAAACAAGAATGAGAAAGAATTCCACTTTCAAATCTTCAACAATTAGTTTCCTGATTTCCCAAACGTTTATTGAGTGTTGTTAAAATAAAAAGGTGATGTAACACATTGGTGAACATACCCTTTCCCAACTACTTTGGCACGTGTTGCAGCCATAAAATTCTAAGTTAATTATTATTTGCAAAAAAAAATAAAGTTTATGAGTTTGAACATCAAATTGGATTGAATATGATTTTAAAATGATATGCAAATCATTGTATTCCGTTTATATTTACATCTAACACAATTTCCCAACTCATATGGAAACGGGGTTTGTATAATTACATATATACATACATACATATATACGTCTATATATATGTGTGTGTTATATTTATAAAACACTCTACATTTCTGGACTTTCAAGGTGCTAAATGCAAATTGTCTCCTATCCAGTCAACAACATCCTTTGTCAGTGATCTAGTAGGAGGCACGCAGAAGTCAAACATTAGCATTATGTGAAAGGTTCGCAGGCTATGTTTGCTGCCCGTGTAATCAGTGCCTATAAAGGCGTGGTTGACGTGCAGACTCCCAGAGACCCAAAACCTTCCAAAAATGGTCACAAAGGGATTATTGGAGCTGTTGGAATGAGGGAGGCGGCGTCCAAAAGTGTTGCAACGTCTCGTTTTTTATCTGATTCGTCCACGTTATATCTCAAGCCTCCTCCAAGCCAAAATGACAGAATGAAAGAAAAAATTTTTTTGGGGGGAGTTTTCACATTCTGGCGTCATTTTTTATTTTTTTTATTTTTATTTTTTAGCCAGCTCTTGGTATCGACACGCTGAGAGCCTACGTCTATTTTGGAGTAGCGGAATGAAAATCATGTCAAACTATTTCATGTATTTTCCAGTATCCACCCGTCTAAAAAGGGTTTAATGAGAACCGTCTTTTCATTTTCTTCCTCGGCATTAGCGGACGGCTACTTGAGTTGTTATTTTCGCTATGTTTGCCTCCGTCTTGTATTTTGCTTCGTTGACTTATAGAACAGGCTGACTATGGTCAAAGAGGTCAAATATAAGTACTATTTGTAGTCGTTAGAGCACGTATATATATATATTTTTGCTACCATGCTAACGTTTTATGCTAGCTTTGTTAGCTTTAGTAAATTATACACTTTTTTTTCTGTAATACTTTATAGTCGTACAACTTGATATGTGAAACAAGCTACCTGTTAGCATGTTTATGTTAGCATGCTAACAGTAAAGTGCTAGCTCTTTAGCGCCGCACTAGTGGCTCCATGGAGCTTTTTCAGAAATGTATGAAAAATGGAAAAAGATGAGGGGAAAAAAAATATAAAAAATATATTTTTTGCTTTATGGTTTCTGTAGGATGACAAACATGACACAAACCTCCCAAATTGTTGCTAGCATCTTTTATATTAGCATGCTCGCTTTTTTGCTACTTTGTATGTCTACACCGGGGGTCGGCAACCCGCGGCTCTAGAGCCGTATCATTAAAGTGCTAACTTTTTTAGTAATTTATACACTTTTTTTTCTCTAATACCTTATAGTCATACAACTTGATATGTGAAACAAGCTACCTGTTAGCATGTTTATGTTAGCATGCTAACAGTAAAGTGCTAGCTCTTTAGCGCCGCCCTAGTGGCTCTCTGGAGCTTTTTCAGAAATGTATGAAAAATGGAAACAGATGAGGGGGAAAAAAATATAAAAAATATATTTTTTGCTTTATGGTTTCTGTAGGGGGCTTCATGGTGGAAGAGGGGTTAGTGCGTCTGCCTCACAATACGAAGGTCCTGCAGTCCTGGGTTCAAATCCAGGCTCGGGATCTTTCTGTGTGGAGTTTGCATGTTCTCCCCGTGAATGCGTGGGTTCCCTCCGGGTACTCCGGCTTCATCCCACTTCCAAAGACATGCACCTGGGGATAGGTTGATTGGCAACACTAAATTGGCCCTAGTGTGTGAATGTGAGTGTGAATGTTGTCTGTCTATCTGTGTTGGCCCTGCGATGAGGTGGCGACTCGTCCAGGGTGTACCCCGCCTTCTACCCGATTGTAGCTGAGATAGGCGCCAGCGCCCCCCGCGACCCCGAAAGGGAATAAGCGGTAGAAAATGGATGGATGGATGGGGTTTCTGTAGGAGGACAAACATGACACAAACCTCCCTAATTATTGCTAGCATCTCTTATATTAGCATGCTAGCTTTTTTGATACTTTCGATGTTTACACCAGCAAATACTGCATTTTGGTCAATCTTCTTACCCAGTCATTCTCTTAGCATGCTAGTATGCTACTATTAGCGATACAACTACTCCAGCTAATAGTACACTTTTTTTCCCCTTCTAATTTTGCAGCCATACACCTTACAGTCATATAACTTGGTACGTGACACTTGCTGACTGTTAGCATGCTAGCACGCTAAAATTAAAGTGCTAACTTTTTTAGCAAATGTTACACATTTTTCTCTAATACCTTATAGTCGTACAACTTGATATCTGAAACAAGCTACCTGTTAGCATGTTTATGTTAGCATGCTAACAGTAAAGTGCTAGCTCTTTAGCACCGCCCTAGTGGCTCTCTGGAGCTTTTTCAAAAATGTATGAAAAATGGAAAAAGATGAGGGGAAAAAAATATAGAAAATATATTTTTTGCTTTATGGTTTCTGTAGGAGGACAAACATGACACAAACCTCCCTAATTGTTGCTAGCATCTCTTATATTAGCATGCTAGCTTTTTTGCTACTTTCTATGTTTACACCAGCAAATACTGCATTTTGGTATATATTCTTACCCAGTCATTATGTTAGCATGCTAGTATGCTAATATTAGCGAGACAACTTTTCCAGCTAATATTAAACTTTTTTTTCTTCTAATTCTGCAGCCATATACCTTACAGTCATATAACTTGGTACGTGACACTTGTTGACTGTTAGCATGCTAGCACGCTAAAATTAAAGTGCTAACTTTTTTAGCAAATGTTACACTTTTTCCTCTAATACCTTATAGTCATATAACTTGATATGTGAAACAAGATACCTGTTAGCATGTTTACGTTAGCATGCTAACAGTAAAGTGATGGCTTTTTGAGCTAATTTTGCAACCGTTTACCCTAGAGTCATATAACTTGGCATGTGACACTTGTTAACTGCTAGCGAATAATGCTGTATAATAGACTATATTTATATAATTCACATGTGAATAATGCAGTATAATAGACTGTATTTATATTCTTCACATGTGAATAATGCTGTATAATAGACTGTAATTATATTCTTCACATTTGAATAATGCTGTATAATAGACTGTATTTATATTATTCACATGTGAATAATGCTGTATAATAGACTGTATTTATATTATTCACATGTGAATAATGCTGTATATTAGACTGTATTTTTATTATTCACATGTGAATAATGCTGCATAATAGACTTTATTTATAATATTCACATGTGAATAATGCTGTATAATAGACTGTATTTATGTTATTCACATGTGAATAATGCTGTATAATAGACTGTATTTATATCATTCACATGTGAATAATGCTGTATAATAGACTATATTTATATAATTCACATGTGAATAATGCTGTATAATAGACTGTATTTATATTCTTCACATGTGAATAATGCTGTATAATAGACTGTAATTATATTATTCACATGTGACTAAGGTTGTATAATAGACTGTAATTATATTCTTCACATGTGAATAATGCTGTATATTAGACTGTATTTATATCATTCACATGTGAATAATGCTGTATAATACACTGTATTTATATTCTTCACATGTGAATATTGCTGTATAATGGACTGTATTTATATTATTCACATGTGAATAATGCTGTATAATAGACTGTATTTATATTATTCACATGTGAATAATGCTGTATATTAGACTGTATTTATATTATTCACATGTGAATAATGCTGTATGATAGACTGTATTTATATTATTCACATGTGAATTATGTTGAATAAAAGATTGTAACGGCAGATCAACTGGTCTAAAAAGTTGGTTTATTTAAAGGCTAGAGTATACAAATGAATTTTAAGATTGGAATTTAAATGCTTCTATTGAGGTAGCATCTCTAACTGTTATGACATTATGTTTTTTTCACAAGTGTATGTCAACTTTGACCACAACTGTAAACCTGAGTTATGTACTTTGTGGAGTTGTCTGATGCTCAATGCTTCGTCGGGGTGTTAGAATGCTTTCAGGGAGCTTTGGTGCTTGGAACGCAACCAAGAACTGAAAATCATGTACAGATGTCAAATACACTTGGCAGTATGCACATTTATTTCAGTGCATACCAGTGAGAACTTGTACTGTCTGGAAGGATTTTACCACCACCTAGTGTTAATCTTTGGGAATTCAACTATTCAGTCCAGGCATAGACTTGCCTGAGAGATGTGTTCTAAAAATGTCTAAGATGTTGATGCATTCTGAATTTCATTGCTTTCTTTACGCAGGAACACTGAGTGTGACGTTCTTCTCCGCCGGGGTTTGAACACAGGACAAACAAAACAAGGTATCTCACACAGTCCAGTGAAAACAAAAACAAACCTCATTCTCATCTCTGTTATTTGTGGGTTGGAATTTACAGATGGCCGACGAGGAGGACACCAGGGAAGTGCTCTTTCCAGACTGGGAAGGCCCAGACAAAACCGGACTGACCATCGAGCAGACATGTGAAGGAGAGATCTTCGTCAAAGAAGTGAAAGGAGAGTCGCCCGCGGCACGGTCCGGGAAAGTATACGAAGGTATAGCCTTTTTTTTGTTCCTCTCAACTCGAGACCATCCTAACTCCAGAACGTGAGAGTTCTTACCGTGTCGTTTTATTTCAAAGGTGACCAGATTGTGGGCGCTACTATCTATTTTGACAAAATGAGCTCAGAGGAAACGGCTGATCTCCTGAAGACACTGAACCGTCACAAGGTTGGACTGAAACTGCAAAACAAAGGGGACAAGTCCCCAGGCTACTCACCCCTGAGCACACCATGTCGCTCCCCGTTGGGGACCTTGACGTGGGAGGGCAGGGTTGGAGGCGCCAGTCCTGACATCATTCTTGTAAGTTCTTCAAATATCTAACTCATGGGGGTCAAACTCTGGCCCGCGGGCCAGATTTGGCCCTCCGTGTAATTTCACTTGGCCATTGAGGCAATATCAAATTAACATTAGAGCTGGGCCGCCGCCGTAACACCGCATTCACCGCTAACACTCTTACTTGCCAACCCTCTCGATTTTCCCGGGAGACTCCTGAAGTTCAGTGCCCCTCCCGAATTTCATCCCGGACAACAATATTTGGGGTGGGCTTTAAAGGCACTGCCTTTGGCGTTCTCTACAACCTGTCTCCACATTTTCCTCTATACAAACAGCATGCCGGCCCAGTCACGTAATATATGTGGCTTATACACACACGCAAGTGAATGCAAGGCATACTTGGTCAACAGCCATACAGGTCACACTGAGGGTGGCCGTATAAATAACTTTAACACTATTACAAATATGCGCCACACTGTGAACCCACACCAAACAAGAATGACACATTTCGGGAGAACATCCGCACCGTAACACGACATAAACACAACAGAACAAATACCCAGAACGCCTTGCAGCACTAACTCTTCCGGTACGCTACAATATCCACCCCCCACTATCACCAAACCCCGTCCACCTCAACCCCACCGCCGAAAAGAGGCATTCCATTTTTATTTACATTTTATTTGATATGCCATTGATATTTTTTAATTATTATTAGAAACTCGATTTTGCATGTCAATATAAAGTTATATAAGCCTTGCTTGTTCAGTATTCAATGCAAAACTTATTAAACCTATTAAAAGGTTAATTTGTTCAACCTCGGCCCGCGGCTTTGTTCGGTTTTAAATTTTGGCCCACTCTGTATTTGAGTTTGACACCCCTCATCTAACTTCTATTGATTGAAGTAGAACGCAATGTCATCGGATGGATTTTTATCTCGAAATCCCCCAAAATATACCCAATATAATGGAGAAAAGTAAAGTTTTAGAGATGATTAAACCAATCAATCCACTTATTGTCATTGTCATACTAGCATCCATTATACATGTCAACATAAATAAAGTACTATCTATCCATCTATCTATCTATGCATCTTTTTCCGCTCATCCGAGGTCGGGTCACAGGGGCAGCAGCATAAGTAGGGAAGTCCAGACTTCCCTCTCCCCAGCCACTTCGTCCAGCCGGGAGAGATAGTCTTCCCAACGTGTCCTGGGTCTTCCCCGTGGCCTCCTACCGGTCGGACGTGCCCGAAACACTTCCCTAGGGAAGCGTTCCGGTGGCATCCTGACCAGATGGTTCCTCTCGATGTGGAGGAGCAGCGGCTTTACTTTGAGCTCCTCCCGGATGGCAGAGCTTCTCATCCTATCTCTAAGGGAGAGTCCCGCCACCCGGTGGAGGAAACTATTTTCGGCCACTTGTACCCGTGATCTTGTCATTTCGGTCAGGACCCAAAACTCATTACCATAGGTGAGGATGGGAACGTAGATCGACCGGTGAATTGAGCGCTTTGCCTTCCGGCTCAGCTCCTTCTTCACCACAACGGATCGATAGAGCTGAAGACACCCGATCCACTCTTCCCTTACTCGTGAACAAGACTCCGAGGTACTTTAACTCCTTCACTTGAGGCAAGATCTCCTCCCCAACCTGGAGATGGCACTCCACCCTTTTCCAGGCGAGAACCATGGACACGGACTTGGAGGTGCTGATTCTCATCCCGGTCGCTTCACACTCGGCTGCGAACCGATCCAGTGAGAGCTGAAGATCTTGGCCAGATGAAGCCATCAGGACCACATCATCTACAAATAGCAGAGATATAATCCTGCAGCTACCAAACCAGATCCCCTCAACGCCCTGACTGCGCCTAGAAATTCTGTCCATAAAAGTTTTGAACAGAATCGGTGACAAAGGGCAGCCTTGGCGGAGTCCAACCCTCACTGGAAACGGGTCCGACTTACTGCCGGCAATGCAGACCAAGCTCTGGCACTGATCGTACAGGGAGCGGACCGCCACAATAAGACAGTCCGTTACCCAATACTCTCTGAGCACTCCCCACACAGTCGAATGCCTTCTCCAAGTCCACAAAGCACATGTAGACTGGTTGGGCAAACTCCCTTGCACCCTCAAAAACCCTGCCGAGAGATATCCTATGTACTGAATGAATAGAGAACCGTTTCGTATCGAAAAAATATCGTTTTTGAATCGAGAATCGTGTTGAATCGAAAAAATCGATTAATAATCGGAGAATCGATATTGGATTGAATCGTGGGACACCCAGCTCTACTATCTGCGACCAAAAAAGCACAGTGGAGAGAGAAAGCTTCAGGTTCATGATCAAATCTATTGAACCACGGTATGACATCCCATCACGCTCGGTTTTTACACGTACCTTCACTTAACAGAGAGGCAAAGCTAAAAGTTGGGGAAGCTGTGACTAGAGCCAGCAGAGTAGCTCTTACCTGTGACCACTGGACCTCTAGGACCTAGACTGGGGTAGATCCTGCTGAAATCTTACGTATTGACTGAATAGAGAATAGTTTTGAATGGGAAAAATATCGTTTTTGAATCGAGAATCAAGTTAAATCGAAAAAATCGATTGATAATCAAATCGTGACCCCGTGAATTGATATTGAATCGAATCGTGGGACCCCCAAAGATTCGCAGCTCTACTATCTATCTATCTATCTATCTATCTATCTATCTATCTATCTATCTATCTATCTATCTATCTATCTATCTATCTATCTATCTATCCATCCATCCATCCATCCATCCATCCATCCATCCATCCATCCATCCATCCATCCATCCATCCATCCATCCATCCATCCATCCATCCATCCATCCATCCATCCATCCATCCATCCATCCATCCATCCATCTATCTATCTATCTATCTATTTATCTATCTACCTATCTATCTGTCTGTCCGTCCGTCCGTCCGTCCGTCCGTCCGTCCATCCACCCAGGCTAAAAACTTTATGACAGACGGCTTTAAAAAACGGAACGGAATTTTCCATTTACTGAATGAGAGAGGCAGTATATACATGAAAATATAGAATGTGGGGTTTACAATATTAGCCATGTATGTTGAAGCCTACTGATGTGTATTTATAAATGGTTGATTTATATAGGCTAGTAAGGTCAAGTTTTGTACCTGACAAGTTTCGACTACCTTGGTTCTGTAGCCTTCAAAAGAGTTGTGACGTAATGTTAGCGTGACGTCGTCAACTTGTGTCAGGTTCAAACATCTATTAAAACAGACAAGAAGCAAGGAATCATGCAGAGACAGAGTTAAACTTTGCTTAATTGAGGAAAGATGTTATTTGGGCTGTACTCTGGTTACAGATCCAAACTTCGCTCTAAAGTCTAGCCCACGTCCTTCCTCTATTTATTTGGGAGGTCCCTGGTTACATCACTGAAGCATTTGCTGAGGGAATGGTGCTAGTCTTGACAGCTCCAGTTAAACACTATATATGATTATACAATACATGCAAATGTGTTGAAACTGGTGATATTGCCGTGTCTCTGCTCTGTCTGCGTCACAGTCAGCAGGCCCTACCATGAATTGATTAACGTGGACCCCGACTTAAACAAGTTGAAAAACTTATTCGGGTGTTACCATTTAGTGGTCAATTGGACGGAATATGTACTGTACTGTGCAATCTACTAATAAAAGTTTCAATCAATCAATCAATCAATCAATCAATCAATCAATCAATCAATCAATCAATCAATCAATCAATCAATCAACCCTTCCTGGACACAGACACTGATACAAGACTGTCTTGCAATCTTTTGGATTTCCAGCTTTGCACAGACAAAGAAAAATACGACTTCAGCACAATTGACAATAATTATAGCAATGGCCCTTAAGCATAAAAGTTGTCTGATAATATTTACATATTTATTCTCACAACTTGTCAGGTATGAAACTTTACCTTACAAGCCCATTTATGAAATTTAACTATGAACAATAAAACAATGAATATTGACAACATACGAACGGCACACCCCCTGTTGATTGACATATTTTAGAATCAAGTGAAACGCAACAAAATTGCAACAAACCCAGCAAAATATGAATTCGAAGGGTAAAAAACACAAAACACCTACAATCTGATATATTTGATAGATCACTAAGTTTTTTAACTTTGTTATAAAAATCTCCTTCTGCGTCTGACCCTGACTCCCACATTTCAGGCATTAATTATTGAACTTTCACAGTATCATGTTAGACCCGCTCGACATCCATTGCTTTCCTCCTCTCTAAGGTTCTCATAGTCATCATTGTCACCGACGTCCCACTGGGTCATTATTGTCACCGATGTCCCACTGGGTCATTATTGTCACCGATGTCCCACTGGGTGTGAGTTTTCCTTGCCCTTATGTGGGCCTACCGAGGATGTCGTGGTGGTTTGTGCAGCCCTTTGAGACACTAGTGATTTAGGGCTATATAAGTAAACATTGATTGATTGATTGATTGATAATTAGGTCTGACCTAAGGTATCCGAACATAGTATTTGCTACTTAATATTTTTTAAATCAATACGTTCTCTCACTTTGTGTTATTTTTCTCTAAACAGGGCGGTGATGATGAGGACTACAAAAGGATTTACACAAAGAAGATCAAACCAAGGCTCAAGTCTGAAGAACTCGGAGACGGAGTGGATGTGCGCACAGAACGGCACAGCAGCACAAGTAGTGACGGCAGCACGATAACAACGATCACCCGCCGTATCACCACCTACACCGTGGACATGCCGACCGGCATCAGTGAGCAACTGGAGCTTTCAGGCCCAGAGTTCAAAGGGCAAAGGCAAGAATCAGGGGCTGGCTCGCCTCATTTAAAGTTGTCACATGGCAGTCCTTCTGGTGACGTGGGAGCTGAAGGAGGGGTTTTCTCTTACAAACTAGGGGGAAACGTAAACACTGGGACTGGGCATGTTTCAATGGGAGGTATGGGAAGTAGTGAGGTATTCACGACAGACAACGAAAACGGAGGGTCTGTACCAGAAAAAGGCAGGTCAATTTTTGTAACATCCATAGGTAAGACACAGATAGGTGACGGGGCAAAGGTGAGGTTACCCGAAGTTACTGTCACTCACCCACATGCAGAGGGATCAGGCACCGTTCACATTCCAAAGGTCTCAATGAGTGGAGGTTACGGAAATACTGGAAGCGACTTAAAAGGTCCTTCTGGAAACACCAAGTTCACTATGCAAACAAAAGTCACCGAGAGCAAATATGTTAAAGGTCCAGAAATGACTATTGAGGGGAAAAAGGGGGATTTTAAATCACCTCAGATAAATGTAACATCATTTGCAACGAAGGGGTCAACTTTTGATGTGGCGACTCCAAAGATAGAGACAAATACTGAAGGCCAAGACAGAAAAGGTGCAAAGGTTAGTTTAAATATAACCAAAGCTGACGTTTCAGGACCGAGCATTGACATGCCAAATGTGGAATTAAACCTAAAAAGCCCTGAACTCAAAGGTGACGTAGATGTGTCAGTACCACATATTGAAGGCGATATAAAAGCTCCCAAAATTGGTATAAAAGGCTCAAAAGTTGACATTAAGGGATCGACTACTGGAATCGAATTTCCAAAAATGAAAATGCCAGAATTCGGTTTGAAAGGTTCAAAACAGGAGGGCCCAGACATTCATGTGAACCTTCCAAAGGCTAATATTGAGGGCAAAGTCCCAGAGGTTGATATTGAAGGCCCTGAATTTCATACTAAAGGACCAGACGTTGACATAGACAGTCAAGGTTGGAAGATCAAAGGACCTGAATTCAAGATGCCGAAAACCTCAGGAATTAATGTCACCATGCCAACTGTGGATCTGAAAGGCTCTAAGTTCAAAGGTGGTGTGTCAGTACCAACTTTTGAGGGGGATATAAAAGTACCAAAAGGCGATTTGGACATCAAAGGCCCAAAATTGGACATCGGAGCGCAAGATGTTGACATTGAGGCGGGTGGGAAAATCAAGGGACCAAAATTCCAGACGGGTAAAATCACAGGACCAAGCATCTCCACGCCCAATGTGGATTTACATCTGAAAGAATCTAACATCAAAGGTAAAGTAGATGTGTCATTACCAACAATTGAAGGAGATATCAAAGCCCCAGAAGTTGAACTACAAGGTGCCAACATTGACATTAAGGGGCCTAAGACTGGATTTGATTTACCAAAAGTCAAAATGCCAAAATTTGGCTTAAAGGGTTCGAAAGTCACTGGTCCTGATGTCGACATAAATCTCCCCAAGGCTAATATTGATGTCGGGATACCTGATGTGGAGATCCGAGGCTCAGAATTTGATATCGATCTGCCGAAAGCTGATTTGGATATTAAAGGTCCAAAATTGGACATCGAAACACCAGATGTTGACATGGACAGTACCGGTTGGAAGATTAAAGGACCTAAACTAAATATGCCCAAAATCTCAGCACCAAACATCTCCATGCCCAGTACGGACTTCAAACTGAAAGGTCCGAAAGTCAAAGGTGATGTAAATGTCTCTGTACCAACTGTCGAAGGAGATATCAGAGCACCAGAAGTTGAACTAAAAGGTGCCAAAGTTGACATTAAGGGCCCTAACACTGGATTTGAGTTACCGAAATTTAAAATGCCAGGATTTGGTGTTAAAGGACCTAAACTGGAGGGTCCAGATGTTAAGATAAACCTCCCCAAAGCTGATATTGATGTCAAGGTTCCTGATGTAGACATTCAAGGCCCAGAATTTGACATCAATCTGCCAAAAGCTGATTTGGACATTAAAGGTCCAAAAGTGGATATTGAAACACCTGACGTTGAAATGGACAGGTCCAGTTGGAAGATTAAAGGACCTAAAATAAATATGCCAAACATCTCAGGACCAAACATCTCCATGCCCAATATGGATTTCAAACTGAAAGGTCCGAAAGTCAAAGGTGATGTAGATGTCTCTGTACCAACTGTCGAAGGAGATATCAAAGCACCAGAAGTTGAACTAAAAAGTGCCAAAGTGGATATTAAAGGCCCTAACACTGGAATTGAGTTCCCGAAATTTAAAATGCCAGGATTTGGTGTTAAAGGACCCAAGCTGGAGGGTCCAGACGTTGACATAAACCTCCCCAAAGTTAACATTGATGTCAAAGTCCCTGATGTTGGCATTCAAGGCCCAGAATTTGACATCAATCAGCCGAAAGCTGATTTGGATATTAAAGGTCCAAAATTGGATATCGAAACACCAGATGTTGACATGGACAGTACCGGTTGGAAGATTAGAGGACCTAAATTAAATATGCCAAAAATCTCAGCACCAAACATCTCCATGCCCAGTATGGACTTCAAACTGAAAGGCCCAAAGGTCAAAGGTGATGTAGATGTCTCTGTACCAACTGTCGAAGGAGATATCAAAGCACCAGAAGTTGAACTAAAAGGAGCCAAAGTTGACATTAAGGGCCCTAGTACTGGATTTGAGTTGCCGAAATTTAAAATGCCAGGATTTGGTGTTAAAGGACCTAAACTGGAGGGTCCAGACGTTGACATAAACCTCCCTAAAGCAAACATTGATGTCAAAGTCCCAGATGTTGACATTAAAGGCCCAGAATTTGACATCAATCTGCCAAAAGCTGATTTGGATATTAAAGGTCCAAAATTGGATATCGAAACACCAGATGTTGACATGGACAGTACCGGTTGGAAGATTAAAGGACCGAAAATAAATATGCCAAAAATATCAGCACCAAACATCTCCATGCCCAATATGGACTTCACACTGAAAGGTCCGAAAGTCAAAGGTGATGTAGATGTCTCTGTACCAACTGTCGAAGGCGATATCAAAGCACCAGAAGTTGAACTAAAAGGTGCCAAAGTTGACATTAAGGGCCCTAGCACTGGATTTGAGTTGTCAAAATTTAAAATGCCAGGATTTGGTGTTAAAGGACCTAAACTTGAGGGTCCAGATGTTAACATAAACCTCCCCAAAGCGAACATTGATGTCAAAGTCCCTGATGTTGACATTCAAGGACCAGAATTTGACATCAATCTGCCGAAAGCTGATGTGGATATTAAAGGTCCAAAATTGGATATCGAAACACCAGATGTTGACATGGACAGTACCGGTTGGAAGATTAAAGGACCTAAATTAAATATGCCAAAAATCTCAGCACCAAACATCTCCATGCCCAATATGGACTTCAAACTGAAAGGTCCGAAAGTCAAAGGTGATGTAGATGTCTCTGTACCAACAATCGAAGGAGATATCAAAGCACCAGAAGTTGAACTAAAAGGTGCCAAAGTTGACATTAAGGGCCCTAGTACTGGATTTGAGTTGCCGAAATTTAAAATGCCAGGATTTGGTGTTAAAGGAACTAAACTTGAGGGTCCAGACGTTGACATAAACCTCCCCAAAGCTAACATTGATGTCAAAGTCCCTGATGTTGACATCCAAGGACCAGAATTTGACATCAATCTGCCGAAAGGTGATTTGGATATGAAAGGTCCAAAATTGGACATCGAAAAACCAGATGTTGACATGGACAGTACCGGTTGGAAGATTAAAGGACCTAAATTAAATATGCCAAAAATCTCAGCACCAAACATCTCCATGCCCAATATGGACTTCAAACTGAAAGGTCCGAAAGTCAAAGGTGATGTAGATGTCTCTGTACCAACTATCGAAGGAGATATCAAAGCACCAGAAGTTGAACTAAAAGGAGCCAAAGTTGACATTAAGGGCCCTAGTACTGGATTTGAGTTGCCGAAATTTAAAATGCCAGGATTTGGTGTTAAAGGACCTAAACTGGAGGGTCCAGACGTTGACTTAAACCTCCCTAAAGCCAACATTGATGTCAAAGTCCCTGATGTTGACATTCAAGGCCCAGAATTTGACATCAATCTGCCAAAAGCTGACTTGGATATTAAAGGTCCAAAATTGGATATCGAAACACCAGAAGTTGACATGGACAGTAGCAGTTGGAAGATTAAAGGACCTAAATTAAATATGCCAAAAATCTCAGCACCCAACATTTCCATGCCCAATGTGGACTTCAAACTTAAAGGCCCAAAGGTCAAAGGGGATTTAGATGTCTCTGTACCAACTGTCGAAGGAGATATCAAAGCACCAGAAGTTGAACTAAAAGGTGCCAAAGTTGACATTAAGGGCCCTAGCACTGGATTTGAGTTGCCGAAATTTAAAATGCCAGGATTTGGTATTAAAGGACCTAAACTGGAAGGTCCAGACGTTGACATAAACCTCCCCAAAGCTAACATTGATGTCAAAGTCCCTGATGTTGACATTCAAGGCCCAGAATTTGACATCAATCTGCCGAAAGCTGACTTGGATATCAAAGGCCCAAAATTGGATATCGAAACACCAGATGTTGACATGGACAGTAGCAGTTGGAAGATTAAAGGACCTAAATTAAATATGCCAAAAATCTCAGCACCTAACATCTCCATGCCCAATATGGACTTCAAACTTAAAGGCCCAAAGGTCAAAGGGGATTTAGATGTCTCTGTACCAACTGTCGAAGGAGATATCAAAGCGCCAGAAGTTGAACTAAAAGGTGCCAAAGTTGACATTAAGGGCCCTAGCACTGGATTTGAGTTGCCAAAATTTAAAATGCCAGGATTTGGTGTTAAAGGACCTAAACTGGAGGGTCCAGACGTTGACATAAACCTCCCCAAAGCTAACATTGATGTCAAAGTCCCTGATGTTGACATTCAAGGCCCAGGATTTGACATCAATCTGCCGAAAGCTGATTTGGATATTAAAGGTCCAAAATTGGATATCGAAACACCGGATGTTGACATGGACAGTAGCAGTTGGAAGATTAAAGGACCTAAATTAAATATGCCAAAAATCTCAGCACCCAACATCTCCATGCCCAATGTGGACTTCAAACTTAAAGGCCCAAAGGTCAAAGGTGATGTAGATGTCTCTGTACCAACTGTCGAAGGAGATATCAAAGCACCAGAAGTTGAACTAAAAGGTGCCAAAGTTGACATTAAGGGCCCTAGCACTGGATTTGAGTTGCCGAAATTTAAAATGCCAGGATTTGGTATTAAAGGACCTAAACTGGAAGGTCCAGACGTTGACATAAACCTCCCCAAAGCTAATATTGATGTCAAAGTCCCTGATGTTGACATTCAAGGCCCAGAATTTGACATCAATCTGCCAAAAGCTGACTTGGATATCAAAGGCCCAAAATTGGATATCGAAACACCGGATGTTGACATGGACAGTACCGGTTGGAAGATTAAAGGACCTAAATTAAATATGCCAAAAATCTCAGCACCAAACATCTCCATGCCCGATATGGACTTCAAACTGAAAGGCCCAAAGGTCAAAGGAGATGTAGATGTACCAACTATTCAAGGAGATATAAACGCACCAGGATTGGATATCAAAGGTCCAAAAGCAGACTTGAAAGGACCTAATGTTGGTTTTGGATTGCCAAAATTCAAAATGCCAGAGTTTGGCTTTAAAGGACCTAAAATTGAGGGTCCAGATGTTGACATAAACCTACCCAAGGCTAACATTGATGTCAAAATTCCCGATGTAGGCATTCACAGCCCAGACGTTGACATTAATCTGCCCAAAGCTGATTTGGACTTTAAAAGTCCAAAATTGGATATCGAAACACTTGATGTTGACATTGACACTCCCGGTTGGAAGATAAAGGGACCTAAACTAAAGATGCCAAAAATCTCAGGACCTAACATCTCCATGCCCAATGTGGACTTACATCTGAAAGGCCCCAAGGTCAAAGGAGATGTAGATGTGTCATTACCAACTGTTGAGGGAGATATCAAAGCACCAGAAATTGATATTAAAGGTCCAAGTGCTGACATTAAGGGGCATGTTGACATCCCCAGTCCTAGTGGTAAGATCAAAGGAACTAAGTTTAAGATGCCAAAACTTACAGGACCTCACATATCTCTACCAGATGTGAATTTCAATCTAAAAGGCCCAAAAGTCAAAGGTGATCTAGATGTGTCAGTACCAAACATCGAGGGAGACATAAAAGCACCAGAACTTGATATCAAAGGTAAAAAAGTTGATGCAAAAGGTCCTTCAATTGGTTTTGGATTACCTAAATTCAAAATGCCAGAATTTGGATTTAAAAGCTCAAAACCGGAGGGTCCTGAAGTGGCTGTGAAACTTCCGAAGAGTGATATTTCCATCAAGGTCCCCGACGTTGACATTGAAGCTCCAAAACTGGACATCAAAGGACCAGATTTGGACATTGACACTTCAAGTGGTAAGATCAAAGGACCAAAATTCAAGATGCCAAAAATTTCGGGCCCACATATCTCCATGCCTGATGTGGATTTCAATATGAAGGGTCCTAAACTCAAAGGTGATGTAGATGTGTCCGTGCCAACAATTGAAGGAGATATCAAAGCACCAGGAGTGGACATTAAAGGCCCAAATGTTGACATTAAGGGACCTAAGGCTGGATTTGAATTACCAAAAATGAAAATGCCAGATTTAGGCTTCAAAGGTCCGAAACTAGAGGGGCCTGACATTGATGTCAACCTTCCAAAGGCTAATATTGATGTCAATATGCCTGATGTTGATATTCAAGGTCCAGAAGTTGATATCAATCTGCCGAAAGCTGATTTGGACATCAAAGGTCCTAAAGTGGACATTGAAGTACCAGATATCGACAGTCCCAGTTGGAAGCTCAAGGGGCCTAACTTTAAAATGCCAAAAATATCAGGCCCCAACATCACCATGCCAAACCTAGACTTCCATCTTAAAGGCCCAAAACTTAAAGGTGATGTAGATGTGTCAGTACCAACTATTGAAGGAGAAATAAACGCACCAGAAGTGGATATCAAAGGCCCAAAAGTTGACATTAAGGGACCGAAGACTGGATTTGAATTACCAAAAATGAAAATGCCAGATTTCGGCTTCAAGGGTCCAAAACTAGAGGGCCCTGACATTGACGTCAACCTTCCAAAGGCTAATATTGATGTCAAGGTCCCAGAGGTTGATATTAAAGGCGCTAATGTTGATGTCAATCTTCCAAAAGCTGATTTGGACATCAAAGGCCCTAAGGTGGACATTGAAGGACCAGACATTGACAGTTCCAGTTGGAAGTTTAAAGGACCTAATTTCAAAATGCCAAAAATTTCAGGCCCGAGCATATCCATGCCAGATGTGGATTTCAATATGAAAAGCCCTAAACTCAAAGGTGATATAGATGTGTCGGTGCCAACAATTGAAGGAGATATCAACGCACCAGGAATTGACATAAAAGGCCCAAAAGTTGACATTAAGGGGCCTAAAGCTGGATTTGAATTACCAAAAATGAAAATGCCAGGTTTCGGCTTCAAGGGTCCAAAACTAGAGGGCCCTGACATTGACGTCAACCTTCCAAAGGCTAATATTGATGTCAGTCTTCCAAAAGCTGATTTGGACATCAAAGGTCCTAAAGTGGACATTGAAGGACCAGATATCGACAGTCCCAGTTGGAAGCTCAAGGGGCCTAACTTTAAGATGCCAAAAATATCAGGCCCGAACATCACCATGCCAAACCTAGACTTCAATCTCAAAGGCCCAAAACTTAAAGGTGATGTAGATGTGTCAGTACCAACTATCGAAGGAGATATCAACGCACCAGGATTAGACATAAAAGGCCCAAATGTTGACATTAAGGGGCCTAAGGCTGGATTTGAATTACCAAAAATGAAAATGCCCCAATTTGGTTTCAAAGGTTCAAAGATCGAAGGTCCGGACATTGATGTGGACCTTCCTCAGGGTAATATTGATGTCAAGGTTCCTGAGGTTGATGTCAGTCTTCCAAAAGCTGATTTGGACATCAAAGGCCCAAAGGTGGACATTCAAGGACCAGACATTGACAGTTCCAGTTGGAAGTTTAAAGGACCTAATTTTAAGATGCCAAAAATTTCAGGCCCAAGCATATCCATGCCAGATGTGGATTTCAATATGAAAAGCCCTAAACTCAAAGGTGATATAGATGTGTCAGTGCCAACAATTGAAGGAGACATCAACGCACCAGGAATTGACATAAAAGGCCCAAAAGTTGACATCAAGGGGCCTAAAGCTGGATTTGAATTACCAAAAATGAAAATGCCAGATTTTGGCTTCAAGGGTCCAAAACTAGAGGGCCCTGACATTGATGTCAACCTTCCAAAGGCTGATTTGGACATCAAAGGACCTAAAGTGGACATTGAAGGACCAGATATCGACAGTCCCAGTTGGAAGCTCAAGGGGCCTAACTTTAAGATGCCAAAAATATCAGGCCCCAACATCACCATGCCAAACCTGGACTTTCATCTTAAAGGCCCAAAACTTAAAGGTGATGTAGATGTGTCAGTACCAACTATTGAAGGAGAAATAAATGCACCAGAAGTGGATATCAAAGGCCCAAAAGTTGACATTAAGGGATCAAAGACTGGATTTGAGTTACCAAAAATGACAATGCCAGATTTCGGCTTCAAGGGTCCGAAACTAGAGGGCCCTGACATTGACGTCAACCTTCCAAAGGCTAGTATTGATGTCAAGGTCCCAGAGGTGGACATTAAAGGCCCTAATGTTGATGTCAATCTTCCAAAAGCTGATTTGGACATCAAAGGCCCTAAAGTGGACATTGACGGACCAGATATCGACAGTCACAGTTGGAAGCTTAAGGGGCCTAACTTTAAGATGCCAAAAATATCAGGCCCCAACATCACCATGCCAAACCTAGACTTCCATCTTAAAGGCCCAAAACTTAAAGGTGATGTAGATGTGTCAGTACCAACTATTGAAGGAGATATCAACGCTCCAGGAATTGACATAAAAGGCCCAAAAGTTGACATTAAGGGGTCTAAAGCTGGATTTGAATTACCAAAAATGAAAATGCCCCAATTTGGTTTCAAAGGTTCAAAGCTCGAAGGTCCGGACATTGATGTGGACCTTCCTCAGGGTAATATTGATGTCAAGGTTCCTGAGGTTGATGTCAGTCTTCCAAAAGCTGATTTGGACATAAAAGGCCCAAAGGTGGACATTCAAGGACCAGATATTGACAGTCCCAGTTGGAAGTTTAAAGGACCTAATTTTAAGATGCCAAAAATTTCGGGCCCAAGCCTATCCATGCCAGATGTGGATTTCAATATGAAAAGCCCTAAACTCAAAGGTGATGTAGATGTGTCAGTGCCAACAATTGAAGGAGATATCAACGCACCAGGAATTGACATAAAAGGCCCAAATGTTGACATTAAGGGGCCTAAGGGCGGATTTGAATTACCAAAAATGAAAATGCCAGATTTCGGCTTCAAGGGTCCTAAACTAGAGGGCCCTGACATTGACATTAAAGGCCCTAATGTTGATGTTAATCTTCCAAAAGCTGACTTGGACATCAAAGGTCCTAAAGTGGACATTGAAGGACCAGATATCGACAGTCCCAGTTGGAAGCTCAAGGGGCCTAACTTTAAGATGCCAAAAATATCAGGACCCAACATCACCATGCCAAACTTAGACTTCAATCTTAAAGGCCCAAAACTTAAAGGTGATTTAGATGTGTCAGTACCAACTGTTGAAGGAGAAATAAATGCTCCAGAAGTGGATATCAAAGCCCCAAAAGTTGACATTAAGGGTCCGAAGACTGGATTTGAATTACCAAAAATGAAAATGCCCCAATTTGGTGTCAAAGGTTCAAAGCTCGAAGGTCCGGACATTGATGTGGACCTTCCTCAGGGTAATATTGATGTCAAGGTTCCTGAGGTTGATGTCAGTCTTCCAAAAGCTGATTTGGACATAAAAGGCCCAAAGGTGGACATTCAAGGACCAGATATTGACAGTCCCAGTTGGAAGTTTAAAGGACCTAATTTTAAGATGCCAAAAATCTCAGGCCCAAGCATATCCATGCCAGATGTGGATTTCAATATGAAAAGCCCTAAATTCAAAAGTGATGTAGATGTGTCAGTGCCAACAATTGAAGGAGATATCAAAGCACCAGGAATTGACATAAAAGGCCCAAATGTTGACATTAAGGGGCCTAAGGCTGGATTTGAATTACCAAAAATGAAGATGCCAGATTTCGGCTTCAAGGGTCCAAAACTAGAGGCCCCTGACATTGACATTAAAGGCCCTAATATTGATGTCAATCTTCCAAAAGCTGATTTGGACATCAAAGGTCCTAAAGTGGACATTGAAGGACCAGATATCGACAGTCCCAATTGGAAGCTCAAGGGGCCTAACTTTAAGATGCCAAAAATATCAGGCCCCAACATCACCATGCCAAACCTAGACTTCAATCTTAAAGGCCCAAAACTTAAAGGTGATGTCGATGTGTCAGTACCAACTATTGAAGGAGAAATAAATGCACCAGAAGTGGATATCAAAGGCCCAAATGTTGACATTAAGGGACCGAAGACCGGATTTGAATTTCCAAAAATAAAAATGCCCCAATTTGGTTTCAAAGGTCCAAAGCTCGAAGGTCCGGACATTGATGTTGATCTTCCTCAGGGTAATATTGATGTCAAAGTTCCTGATGTTGATGTCAAGCTTCCAAAAGCTGATTTGGACATCAAAGGCCCAAAGGTGGACATTCAAGGACCAGATGTTGACATGGACAGTCCCAGTTGGAAACTCAAGGGGCCTAATTTTAAGATGCCAAAAATCTCAGGCCCAAGCCTATCCATGCCAGATGTGGATTTCAATATGAAAAGCCCTAAACTCAAAGGTGATGTAGATGTGTCCGTGCCAACAATTGAAGGAGATATCAAAGCACCAGGAATTGACATAAAAGGCCCGAATGTTGACATTAAGGGGCCTAAAGCTGGATTTGAATTACCAAAAATGAAAATGCCAGATTTCGGCTTCAAGGGTCCTAAACTAGAAGGTCCTGACATTGACGTCAACCTTCCAAAGGCTAATATTGATGTCAGTCTTCCAAAAGCTGATTTGGACATCAAAGGTCCTAAAGTGGACATTGAAGGACCAGATATCGACAGTCCCAGTTGGAAGCTCAAGGGGCCTAATTTTAAGATGCCAAAAATATCGGGCCCCAACATCTCCATGCCAAACCTAGACCTAGATATTAAAGGCCCAAAACTTAAAGGTAATGTAGATGTGTCAGTACCAACCATTGAAGGAGAAATAAACGCACCAGAATTAGATATCAAAGGCCCAAATGTTGACATCAAGGGACCGAAGACAGGATTCGAATTACCAAAAATAAAAATGCCCCAATTTGGTTTCAAAGGTACAAAGCTTGAAGGTCCAGACATTGATGTGGACCTTCCTCGGGCTAATATTGATGTGAACGTCCCTGGGGTTGATCTCAGTCTTCCAAAAACTGATTTGGACATCACTGGACCAAATGTTGACATTGACAGTGGTAAGATCAAGGGGTCAAAATTAAAGATACCAAAACTTTCAGGACCAAACATCACTTTGCCAGATGTGGATTTTCATCTAAAAGGTCCTAAAGGCAAAGGTGGTGCAGCTGTGTCAGTGCCAAGTATTGAGGGAGACTTAAAAGGGCCAGAACTGGACATCAAAGGCCCCAAAGTTGACATTCAAGGGACAAAGAGTGGATTTGACTTATCGAAGATAAAAATGCCAGATTTTGGCGTCAAAGGTCCCAAACTAGAAGGACCAGAAGTTGACATAAACCTCCCAAAATTCAAGGGTGACATTGAAGGAAACATACAATTACCAAAGGCTGAAATTGACGCCCCAGATGTCACGCTTGAAGTTCCTGAAATCGGCGGTAAGAAATCGAAATTCAAAATGCCGAAGTTTGGATTCCGGGGTCCAAAGAAAGGTAAAGTTGATATAAAAGTACCAGGCGTTGCTGTAAAAGGTCCCAAGTTGGAGAGTCCCGATGTTAACATTAAACTACCCAAGGCAAATGTTGATCTTGACATTGACAGTCCCAGCAGTAAGATCAAGGGGCCAAAATTCAAGATGCCAGATGTGGACTTCCATCTGAAAGGCCCTAAAATTACAAGTGATTTGAACATGACAGTCCCAAATATTGAGGGAGATATCAAGGGACCCTCAATTGATATCAAAGGTCCAGAAGGTGACATCAAAGGACCTAGTGCTGGGTTTGAAATGCCAAAATTCAAGATGCCACAATTTGGATTCAAAAGTCCACAATTGCAGGGTCCTGACATTGATATAGACCTTCCCAAAGCTAATATTAATGCTAAGATCCCTGAGGTTGACCTTAAAGGCCCTGAAGTTGACGTCAGTTTTCCGAAAGCTGATTTGAACATCAAAAGCCCAAAGGTGGACATTCAAGGACCAGATGTTGACATGGACAGTCCCAGTTGGAAACTCAAGGGGCCTAATTTCAAGATGCCAAAAATCTCTGGCCCAAGCCTATCCAGGCCAGATGTGGATTTCAATATGAAGGGTCCTAAAGTCAAAGGTGATGTAGATGTGTCCGTGCCAACAATTGAGGGAGATATCAACGCAGCAGGAATTGACATAAAAGGCCCAAATGTCGACATTAAAGGGCCTAAGGCTGGATTTGAATTACCAAAAATGAAAATGCCAGGTTTCGGCTTCAAGGGTCCAAAACTAGAGGGCCCTGACATTGACATTAAAGGCCCTAATACTGATGTCAATCTTCCAAAAGCTGATTTGGACATCAAAGGTCCTAAAGTGGACATTGAAGGACCGGATATTGACAGTCCCAGTTGGAAACTCAAGGGGCCTAATTTTAAGATGCCAAAAATCTCAGGCCCAAGCCTATCCATGCCTGATGTAGATTTCAATATGAAGGGTCCTAAACTCAAAGGTGATGTAGATGTTTCGGTGCCAACAATTGAAGGAGATATCGAAGCACCAGGAATTGACATACAAGGCCCAAATGTTGACATTAAGGGGCCTAAGGCTGGATTTGAATTACCAAAAATAAAAATGCCAGGTTTCGGCTTCAAGGGTCCAAAACTAGAGGGCCCTGACATTGACGTCAACCTTCCAAAGGCTAATATTGATGTCAGTCTTCCAAAAGCTGATTTAGACATCAAAGGTCCTAAAGTGGACATTGAGGGACCAGATATCGACAGTCCCAGTTGGAAACTCAAGGGGCCTAATTTTAAGATGCCAAAAATCTCAGGCCCAAGCCTATCCATGCCAGATGTGGATTTCAATATGAAGGGTCCTAAACTCAAAGGTGATGTAGATGTGTCCGTGCCAACAATTGAAGGAGATATCAAAGCACCAGGAATTGACATAAAAGGCCCGAATGTTGACATTAAGGGGCCTAAGGGTGGATTTGAACTACCAAAAATGAAAATGCCAGATTTCGGCTTCAAGGGTCCTAAACTAGAAGGGCCTGACATTGACGTCAACCTTCCAAAGGCTAATATTGATGTCAGTCTTCCAAAAGCTGATTTGGACATCAAAGGTCCTAAAGTGGACATTGAGGGACCAGATATCGACAGTCCCAGTTGGAAACTCAAGGGGCCTAATTTTAAGATGCCAAAAATCTCAGGCCCAAGCCTATCCATGCCAGATGTGGATTTCAATATGAAGGGTCCTAAACTCAAAGGTGATGTAGATGTGTCCGTGCCAACAATTGAAGGAGATATCAACGCACCAGGAATTGACATAAAAGGCCCAAATGTTGACATTAAGGGGCCTAAGGGTGGATTTGAATTACCAAAAATGAAAATGCCAGGTTTCGGCTTCAAGGGTCCAAAACTAGAGGGCCCTGACATTGACGTCAACCTTCCAAAGGCTAATATTGACGTCAAGGTCCCTAATATTGATGTCAATCTTCCAAAAGCTGATTTGGACATCAAAGGTCCTAAAGTGGACATTCAAGGACCAGATATTGACAGTCCCAGTTGGAAACTCAAAGGGCCTAATTTTAAAATGCCAAAAATCTCAGGCCCAAGCCTATCCATGCCAGATGTGGATTTCAATATGAAGGGTCCTAAACTCAAAGGTGATGTAGATGTGTCCATGCCAACAATTGAAGGAGATATCAATGCACCAGGAATTGACATAAAAGGCCCAAATGTCGACATTAAGGGGCATAAATCTGGATTTGGATTACCCAAAATGAAAATGCCAGGTTTCGGTTTCAAGGGTCCAAAACTAGAGGGCCCTGACATTGACGTCAACCTTCCAAAGGCTAATATTGATGTCAGTCTTCCAAAAGCTGATTTGGACATAAAAGGCCCAAAGGTGGACATTGAAGGACCAGATATTGACAGTCCCAGTTGGAAACTCAAAGGGCCTAATTTTAAGATGCCAAAAATCTCAGGCCCAAGCCTATCCATGCCAGATGTGGATTTCAATATGAAGGGTCCTAAACTCAAAGGTGATGTAGATGTGTCTATGCCAACAATTGAAGGAGATATCAATGCACCAGGAATTGACATAAAAGGCCCAAATGTCGACATTAAGGGGCATAAATCTGGATTTGGATTACCCAAAATGAAAATGCCAGGTTTCGGTTTCAAGGGTCCAAAACTAGAGGGCCCTGACATTGACGTCAACCTTCCAAAGGCTAATATTGATGTCAGTCTTCCAAAAGCTGATTTGGACATAAAAGGCCCAAAGGTGGACATTGAAGGACCAGATATTGACAGTCCCAGTTGGAAACTCAAAGGGCCTAATTTTAAGATGCCAAAAATCTCAGGCCCAAGCCTATCCATGCCAGATGTGGATTTCAATATGAAGGGTCCTAAACTCAAAGGTGATGTAGATGTGTCCGTGCCAACAATTGAAGGAGATATCAAAGCACCTGGAGTGGACATAAAAGGCCCAAATGTTGACATTAAGGGGCCTAAGGGTGGATTTGAATTACCAAAAATGAAAATGCCAGGTTTCGGCTTCAAGGGTCCAAAACTAGAGGGCCCTGACATTGACGTCAACCTTCCAAAGGCTAATATTGATGTCAACGTCCCTAACGTTGATGTCAATCTTCCAAAAGCTGATTTGGACATCAAAGGCCCTAAAGTGGACATTCAAGGACCAGATGTTGACATGGACAGTCCGAGTTGGAAGATAAAGGGACCAAATTTTAAGATGCCAAAAATCTCAGGTCCAAATATCTCCATGCCCGATGTAAATTTTAATATGAAAGGCCCTAAACTCAAAGGTGATGTCGATGTGTCAGTTCCAACAATGAAAGGAGATATCGAAGCACCAGGAATTGATATAAAAGGCTCAAATGTCGACATTAAGGGGCATAAGTCTGGATTTGGATTGCCCAAAATGAAAATGCCAGAGTTTGGCTTCAATAGTCCAAAACTAGAAAGCCCTGACATTGACGTCAACCTTCCAAAGGCTAATATTGATGTCAAGGTCCCAGAGGTTGACATTAAAGGCCCTAATGTTGATGTCAGTCTTCCAAAAGCTGATTTGGATATCAAAGGACCTAAAGTGGACATTGAAGGACCAGATGTTGACATCAACAGTCCCAGTTGGAAGCTCAAGGGACCTAATGTAAAAATGCCAAAAATTTCAGGGCCCAACATCAGTATGCCAAATCTGGACTTCAATCTTAAAGGCCCAAAACTCAAAGGTGATGTAGATGTGTCTGTACCAACTTTTGAAGGAGATATAAATACACCAGAAGTGGATATCAAAGGCCCAAAGATTGACATTGAGGGACCAAAGACAGGATTTGAACTTCCAAGTATAAAAATGCCACAATTTGGCTTCAAAGGGTCAAATGTCAAGGGTCCAGGTATTGATGTCAAAGTCCCCGAGGTTGGCCTTCAAGGCCCTGAAGTTGATGTCAGTCTTCCCAAAGGTAACTTAGACATAAAAGGCCCCAAAGTGGACATCCAAGGACCGGATGTTGACATGGACAGTCCCAGTTGGAAAATCAAGGGACCAAAATTCAAGATGCCAAAAATCTCAGGACCAAACATATCGATGCCCGATGTGGATTTTAATATGGAAGGCTCTAAACTCAAGGGTGATATCGATGTGTCCGTACCAAACATAGAAGGGGACATCAAAGCACCAGCAGTGGATATCAAAGGTCCAAAGGTTCACATTGAGAACCCTACGACTGGAATTTCCTTTCCAAAATTTAAAATGCCTGAATTCGGCCTTAAAAGTCCAAATCTGGAAGGTCCGAACATTGACGTCAACGTTCCAAAGGCTGATATTGATATCAAGGTTCCAAAGGTCGACATAGAAGGACCAGATGTTGACATTGGGAGCCCGAGTGGTAATATCAAGGGACCTAAATTAAAGCTCCCTGGAGGAAAGATCACAATGCCAAAAGTTGATTTAAATGTGAAAAGTCCTGGCCTCAAAGGTAATATGGATGTGACAGCACCACATTTTGGTGGAAAAATAAAAACACCAGAGTTGGACTTAAAAAGTCCAACAGTTGACATCAAAGGCTCGAGGGGTGAATTTGAAGGTCCCAGTATCAAAGGAAATGTGGATGCTTCCTATCCTGATGTAGATGTTAACATCAAAGGGAAAAAGGGTAAATTCAAACTTCCTAAAGTCACAGGAAAGGGAAAGAAATCTAATTTTGAGACCGAAACACCAACAATTGACGTAGATGTAGATACACCTAAGATTAATGTCCACGGAACAAAAGTTAAAAAGCCACTGTTTGGTAAACTACATTTTCCTGATGTGGAATTTGATATCAAATCCCCAAAAGTAAAAGGTGATGGATCTTTATCTGAGGAGCTGAAATCCCCCAACATCGGCTTGCACGGTTCTGTTAGCAACAGTCAGGACTTTGGCCTTGAAGGCTCGGATGTGACCTTAAAGATACCCCAAATGAGAATGTCAGGTTTTGAATCCGACAGAGCAATCGGTGGCCTTCGATATCCAGAGGGTACAGTGAAATTTCCAAAGCTCAAGATCCCAAGGTTCGGTTTTAGTCTGCCCCACTTTGAGGACCAGGCAAGTGGTGGAACGGTTGCGGCTAGTGGAGAGCTTCACGGCTCACAGAGTATCGCAGCTTCTAGTCCGGAAATAAGGCAAAGTGAAGGAAAAATAAAGGTTAAGATACCAAATTTTTTTGGAAAATCAAAAGCAAAGGGCCGGAGTGCAGGTGACCTTCGGGGATCAGAGGTAGAACTGAGTACAGGTGGAAAAGGCAAGGTCTCGAAAGAATTCAGTGTACATAGTGTAGAGGGGAAGTTACATTTAGAGGGTGATGCTGGACTCAGTGTTTCGCCCAAAAGCAAGTCTGCGTCACTGGATCTTTACAAAAAGTCAAGGCATCGCTCCACGAGCGATGAGGGTGGGCTGGCAGTTCGTTCCCCTTCGGGACACCTCGAAGGGGAGGGCGCTGATATTTCACTCGACCTTAAAGGAACAAAGATCAAAGGAAAGAAAGGCAAGTTGAAGTTTGGGACCTTCGGGGGTCTGGGTTCCAAGTCCAAGGGCTCGTATGAAGTGACGTACGGTGAGGGTAGTGCAGAGGGAGTGGAGGGAAGCGCGGGCGTGTCGTTGACCACGCCCAAATCGAGGCTGTCGTCGACGTCGTCGTCGTCCAGCAGTGACATTGGGGCAAAGGGTGCGTTCAAATTCCCTAAAATTGAACTCTCTGTATCACCGAAAGACGAATAATCAGGTGATGACTTAAAAAACTCAATCAATTAAATACAGTCGTGCTCATAAGTTAACATACCCTGGGAGAATTTAATATTTCTTGGCCATTTTTAAGAGAATATGAATGATAACACAAACACCTTTCTTCTGCTCATGCCTAATGGTGGCATCTTTCATCCAATGCTTAGTCATGGGGAAGGCAAAATAATTGTCAAAAGGATCTGCGAGAAAAAGGTGATTAAACTCCATAAAACAGGAAAGGGGTATAAAAAGATATCCAAGGAATCGAGAATACCAATCAGCAGTGTTGAAACACTGATTAAGAAGTGGAAATATGAGGGATTCTTTTAGACCGGCACAGATTTCAGCCGCAACAGCCAGGGAAAATTGTTCGAGATGCAAAGAAAAATCCACAGAAATACAGGACTCTCTGAGAAATTGTGTCGTGGCTGTTTCAAAATGCACAACAAGGAGGCACTTGAAGAAAAATGGGCTGCACGGTCGAGAACAAATCCAAAATTCTCCCAGGGTATGTAAACTCATTAGCACAACTTTATGTTCTTCCAGTCCGGGAAATACATCAAAGCCAGAGAGAAAATGAATACAAGTCATCTCATAAGCGACATATAAAACCCCATCAAACTGTAAATAAGATCAAAATGTATTAATAGATATTGTTTTTTTTGTACATAGTCAAGATTTATTGCGCATATACCATCAAATGACTTCATTACGGTTATTTTGTCCTGTTTCATTCAATTAAAACGTGTCGATAAACGGTTGTGGTATGTGTTCCGTGCAGGGTCTGTTCCGCAGAACAGATGGATAGTCGTCGTTTGAAGGAAAGTCTTGTCCGTACATTTATAAAGTTTTACTTCAACGCTTGGATTTTTTTCGTGTTACCTGGCGCAGAAACATTTCTCCATCCTAAACCGGCCCCTGTGTAACGTATGCTTTTATTGTGAAGTTGTTTAACCCCTCCTAATTGCACAGACAGTCACTATGTTTAGAAACTCATGTATTTTTCCGCACACAGATTTATCCACATTTTATTTTTTTTTCCCGCTCCATTTTAATCTGTTTTATTGTACAGTTCTGGTCGCATCTACTCCCATTACGCAAATAAAAATGAAATGAAATGTCATCGTCGGTGTTCATACATTTATCATGTCTGTGATCAGAATTGTTCTACCTTCCATTTGTGTGCATCCTGTCCGATAAAATAAATAAATTGTATAGAATTACTGGCGAGTGTTGGTTTCTTCTTATTGTTTTTGTTAATGAGGGGCAATATTTTTCAACCCTTTTTTTGAGCCTAGGCACATTTTTCGTGTTGAAAAAATGCAGAGGCACACCACCAGGAGAAAACTTGAACAAAAACGAAACTCAGTATACAGTAAAAAGTAATTGGTTATGACTTTAAAGCATAACTTAGTTTGAGTTTTTTGCTGTTTTCCTGTGTGTAGTGTCTTAGTTCTTGTCTTTTTTTGAGTATTTTCCTGTAGCAGTTTCATGTCTTACTTTGAGCCATGTTTCCCGTATCTACTTAGTTTTAGCAATCAAGACTATTTCAGTTGTTTTTAATCCTTCTTTTTGGGGACATTGTTGATTTTCATGTCATGTTCGGATGTGGACGCCGTCTTTGCTCCACTGTAAGTCTTTGCTGTCGTCCAGCATTCTGTTTTTTGTTTACTTTGTAGCCGGTTCGGGTTTAGCATACTTGCCAACCTTGTGACCTCACAATTTGGGAGATTGGTGGGCGTTTGGGGGGGGGGGGGCAGTTGAGGTGGGCGGGGTGGGCCGGGGGGCGGGGTTAAGGGGGGAGGAGTATATTTATAGCTAGAATTCACTGAAATTCAAGTAATTCTTTTATATATATATATACATATATATATATGTATAAAAATACTTGAATTTCAGTTTAATTTCATATATATATATATATATATATATATATATATATATATACATATATATATATATATATATATATATAAATATATATATATATATATATATATATATATATATATATATATATATATATATACAATTGTGACATTTTCTGTGATTTTTAAAGGATTTTTCTCTAAATAAAAAAAAAAACAACAACTGTACTTCTTCAACTTTATTAAACTGTGGTGCCAAATAGAGGACTAAATGTATTCTTTCTTTGTATTTTGGAAGAAGAAAAAAAAGACAAAATACTGCATGTAATCACAAATTATGTTAATTTATATAAATGCAAAAATATTTTATCAAATATTCCAACCATTTTTTTAATAGAATAGAATATACTAATAATAATGATTTCAAATCAAGTTATCCATCGGATTGTGCAACGTAAAAGTAGCAATATATTTCACGGTAAAATTGTAAAATTTTCTAGGATTTTTACAGCATTTTTCTCTAAATGAAAAAAATAACTGTACTTTTTATACTTTAATAAACTGTGGTACCGAATAGAGGACTAAATGTTTTCTTTCTTTGTATTTTTGAAGAAAAACAACAACAAAATACTGCATGTAATCGCAAATGATATTAATTTATATATATGTAAAAATATATTGCTACACATTCCAACCATTTTTTTAATATAATAGAATATAAATACTACTAATAATGATTTCAAAGCAAGTTATCCACCAAATTTTGCAATGGTAAAATTGTGAATTTTTTTGTGATTTTTACAGCATTTTTCTTTATATTAAAAAAAACCCTGTAGTTTTTATACTTTAATAAACTGTGGTGCCGAATGGAGGACTTAATGTATTCTTTCTTTGTATTTTGGAAGAAAAAAAAGACAAAATACTGCATGTAATCGCAAATTATGTTAATTTATATACATGCAAAAATATATTATCAAATATTCCAACCATTTTTTTTTAACAGAATAGAATATAAATACTAATAATAATGATTTCAAAAAAAGTTTTCCATCAAATTGTGCAATGGTAAAATTGTAAAAATGTTCTTTGTTTTTTACAGCATTTTTCTCTAAATGAAAAAAAAAAATACTTATTATACTTTGATAAACCGTGGTGCTGAATAGAGGACTAAATTTATTCTTTCTTTGTATTTTGGAAGAAAAAAAACAATAAAATACTGCATATAATTGCAAATTATGTTAATTTATATACATGCAAAAATATATTATCAAACATTCCAACCATTTTTTTAATAGAAAATAATATAAATACTAAAAAAAATGATTTCAAAGTTATTCATCAAATTGTGCAATGTAAAAGTAGCAATAGATTTCACGGTCAAATTGTGAAATTTACCGTGGTTTTTACAGCATTTTTCTGTAAATGAGAAAAAAAATGTACTTTTTATACTTTAATAAACTGTTAGTAATTACTGTAAGTATTCACGTTTATTTATGAATTAGAATGCTTTAAAAAAATTTAAAAAAACATCTGTCGTCATGTCTTTCATAGTGATTGTGAACGATATGCAACATTCCCAAAAAAGTGCACTTCCCCTTTAAGTTGTCATGATTGTTCCCTAAAAATGTTTTTTGCAAAGTCTGCAAATGATGTGTTGTTGTTGAGTGCCGGTGCTGTTTGGATCTCGGCAGAGTAGCCGTGTAATACTCTTCCATATCAGTAGGTGGCAGCCTGTAGCTAATTGTTTTGTAGATGTCATAAACAGCGGGATGCAGGGTTCAGGTAAAAAAAAGTGTCAAATACTTAGAAAAATAACCAAAATTAAACAAAAGGGGAGTGCTCCTAAGAAAAGGCATTGAAGCTTAGGGAAGGCTACGCAGAACGAAACTAAAATAAAATGTCACAATTTTACCATTGCACAATCTGATGGATAACTTGCTTTAAAATCATTATTATTAGTATTTATATTATATTCTATTCAAAAAAATGGTTTGAATGTTTGATAATATATTTTTGCATATATATAAATTAACATAATTTGCGATTACATGCAGTATTTTGTTTTTTTTCTTCCAAAATACAAAGAAAGAATACATTTAGTCCTCTATATGTATAAAAAGTACAGTTTTTTTTAAATTTAGAGAAAAATGCTGTAAAAAACACAGTAAATTTCACAATTTTAACATTACTACTTTCACATTGCACAATCTGATGGATAAATTAATTTGAAATATTTATTATTAGTATTTATTTCTATTTAAAAAAGGGTTTGAATGTTTGATAATATATTTTTGCATATATATAAATTAACATAATTTGCGATTACATGCAGTATTTTGTTTCTTCTTCTTCCAAAATACAAAGAAACAATACATTTAGTCCTCTATTCGGCACCACAGTTTAATAAAGTATAAAAAGTTAAGTTTTTTTTAATTTAGAGAAAAATGCTGTTAAAAAACACAGTAAATTTCACAATTTTACTGTGAAATCCATTGCTACTTTTACATTGCACAATTTGATGGATAAATTGCTTTGAAATCATTATTATTAATATTTATATTCTATTCTATTTAAAAAAAAGGGTTTGAATGTTTGATAAAATATTTTTGCATATATGTAAATTAACATAATTTGCGATTACATGCAGTATTTTTTCTTTTTTTCTTCCAAAATACAAAGAAAAAATACATTCAGTTTTATATTTGGCACCACAGTTTTTAAAGGATAAAATGTACAGTTTTTTTTTAATTTAGAGAAAAATGCTGTAAAAATCACAGAAAATTTCGCAATTTTCCCATTGCTACTTTTACATTGCACAATCTGATGGATAACTTGCTTTGAAATAATTATTATTAGTATTTATATTATATTCAATGTAAAAAATGGTTTAAATGTTTGATAATATATTTTTGTATGTATATATAAATTAACATAATTTGCTATTACATGCAGTATTTTTTCTTTTTTCTTCCAAAATACAAAGAAAGAATACATTTAGTCCTCTTTTCGGCACCACAGTTTATTAAAGTATAAAAAGTACAGTTTTTTTTTCATTTAGAGAAAAATGCTGTAAAAATCACAGAAAATTTCGCAATTTTACCATTGCACAATTTGATGGATAACTTTCTTTGAAATCATTATTATTAGTATTCAAATTTTATTCTATTAAAAAAAATGGTTTGAATGTTTAATAATATATTTTTGCATATATATATATATATATAAATTAACATAATTTGCAATTATGTTGCCACACGAACGCCTCCCTAGGGAGGTGTTTAGGGCACGTCCAACCGGTAGGAGGCCACGGGGAAGACCCAGGACACGTTGGGAAGACTATGTCTCCCGGCTGGCCTGGGAACGCCTCGGGATCCCCCGGGAAGAGCTAGACGAAGTGGCTGGGGAGAGGGAAGTCTGGGTTTCCCTGCTTAGGCTGTTGCCCCCGCGACCCGACCTCGGATAAGCGGAAGATGATGGATGGATGGATGGATGGAATTTGCAATTACATGCAGTATTTTTTTTTTCTTCCAAAATACAAAGAAATAATACATTCAGTTTTATATTTGGCACCACAGTTTATTAAAGTATAAAAAGTACAGTTTTTTTTTCATTTAGAGAAAAATGCTGTGTAAATTTCACAATTTTACCGTAGAATCTATTGCTACTTTTACATTGCACAATTTGATTGATAACTTGCTTTGTAATCATTATTATTAGTATTTATATTCTATTTTATTTAAAAAAAAGGTTTGAATGTTTGATAATATATTTTTTGCATTTACATAAATTAACATAATCTGCGATTACATGCAGTATTTTTTTCCCCTTCCAAAATACAAAAAAAGAATACATTTAGTCCTCTATTCGGCACCACAGTTAATTAAAGTATAAAAAGTACAGTATTTTTTTTTAATTTAGAGAAAAATGCTGTAAAAAACACAAAAAAATTCACAATTTTAAAATTACTACTTTTACATTGTACAATCTGACGGATTACTTTATTTGAAATATTTATTATTAGTATTTATTTCTATTTAAAAAAGGGTTTGAATGTTTGATAATATATTTTTGCATATATATCAATTAACATAATTTGTGATTACATGGAGTACATTTTTTTTCCCCAAAATACAAAGAAAATATACATGTAGTCCTCTATTCGGCACCACAGTTTATTAAGGCATAAAAAGCACAGTTTTTTTTTAATTTAGAGAAAAAGGCTGTAAAAAACACAGTAAATTTCACAATTTTAACATTACTATTTTTACATTGCACAATCTGATGGTTAACTTGCTTTGAAATCATTTTATTAGTGATTTCCAGCGTGGAACTGTCATAGGATGCCACCCGTGCAACAAATCCAGCGGTGAAATTTCCTCGCTCGGAAATATTCCAAAGTCAACTGTCGGCTTTATTATAAGAAAATGGAAAAGTTTGGGAACAACAGCAACTCAGCCACCAAGTGGTAGCCCACGTAAACTGACAGAGAGGGGGTCAGCGGATGCTGAAGCGCATAGTGCAAAAACGTTGGTTGCTACGGAGCTCCAAACTTCATGTGACCTTTCAATTAGCCCACGTACAGTACGCAGAGAGCTTCACGGAACAGGTTTCCGGCCGGGCAGCTGAATCTAAGCCGTACATCAACAAGTCCAATGCAAAGCGTGGGATGCAGTGGCGTAAAGCACGTCGCCACTGGACTCTAGAGCAGTGGAGATACCTTCTCTGGACTGAAGAATCACGCTTTTCCATCTGGCAATCTGATGGACGAGTCTGGGTTTTGAGGTTGGCAGGAGAACGCTACATTTCGGACTGCATTGTGCTAAGTGTTATGGTGTGGGGTTGTTTTTCAGGAGTTGAGCTTGGCCCCTTTAGATCCAGTGAAAGGAACTTTGAATGCTCCAGTACATCAAAACATTTTGGACAATTTAATTCTCCCAACTATGTGGGAACAGTTTGGAGTGGGGCCCCTTCCTCTTCCAACATGACTGTGCAACAGTGCACAAAGCAAGGTGCATCAAGACATGGATGACAGAGTCGGGTGTGGATCAACTTGACTGGCCTGCACAGAGTCCTGACCTGAACCTGGTAGAACACCTTTGAGATTATTTAGAACGGAGACTGAGTGCCAGGCCTTATAGACTAGACAATTTCATATTTGAGTCAAGGCAGGTGGCTAAATACTTTTGACAATGTAGTGTATATACTTACATCATGTATAGAGGTTTTGGTATGTTTTTAAGGGCTTTTTAGGCGGAATAGAGCCATTGTAAAATGACTTTTGATGGATTTAATATTTAGAATACATGACCAAAAGTAAAAAAATAAGTGTTTTTCTTTTACAAAAGGATTGTGAATGATAGGGGGAGAAAAAAAGGTGCAGTTCCCCTTTAAGAGCTTAAAAAAAAAAGGTCAAAACATGGCGGGCTTGTGTCATGCCACAAGTCTATCAAAATAACACATCTTTTTATTCATATACTGTTATTATATTTTTTGACAAAATGTTTTTTTTAAAGTAAGAAACACAAGCTGTTTCTTCCAAACTACTTCTCATGTGATAAATTACCTCAGCTTCGTGAGGTGTAATTTAAAACTGCGACCTCTAGTGGTGAAATGAAGGTACTGTGAATTCACTGGACACCTCATTAGGTACATGACTCCAGCAGTACAAGTATATCCATCCATCCATTTTCTACCGCTTATTCACTTCAAAACAAGGATTTTGTTGTAGTTCTGCAGCACTTACTACCTCTCTAAAAATATTAACATCGCATTATTATCTTTGCAAATGAAAAATCTGTGAAATAAAATACTCATAAGTAATGGCGAATAAAGATGAAAATTATGAAAATAGTATATCAATATTATAAATATGTGTTATACAATACATTGACAACAATACATAGAGCACAGGTGTCAAAATCAAGGCCCAGGGGCCCAATTGTGGCCCTCCACTTTATTTGATGTGGCCCTCCAAAGGCAGGAAATAATGTGCTTTATTAAAATACTTCCTGGCTAAATGTGTTTGTTCTTTTCATTTTGAAATAAAATACTGTTGACTCTCACACTGTTAACTAGATCCACTATGGACTGGACTCTCACACTATTATGAAAGATCCACTATGGACTGGACTCTCACACTACTAACTAGATCCACTATGGACTGGACTTGCACACTATTAACTAAATCCGCTATGGACCTATACTTTCACACAATTAAGTTAGATCCACTATGGACTGGACTCTCACAATATTATGTTAGATCCACAAAGGACTGGACTCTCACACTATCATATTAAATCCACTATGGACTGGACTCTCACACTATTAAGTTAGATTCACTATGGACTGGACTCTCACAATATTATTTTATATCCAGTAAGGACTTGACTCTCAGACTATTAACTAGATCAACCATGGACTGGACTCTCACAACATTATGTTAGATCCACTACGGACTGGACTCTCACATTATTAACTAGATCCACAATGGACTGGACTCTCACAATTTTATGCCAGATCCATTATGGACTGGACTCTCACACTATTAACTAAATCCACTATAAACTGGACTCTCGCACTATTATGTTAGATCCACTATGGACTGGACTCTCTCACTATTATGTTAGATCCAATATGGACTGGACTCTCTCACTATTATGTTAGATCCAATATGGACTGGACTCTCTCACTATTATGTTAGATCCACTATGGACTGGACTCTCCCACTAACATGTTAAATCCACTTTAGATGTCATTTTTGGTGATCATGTTTAGTTTGGCTTTGTTCTGTTTGGTTTCTGCACTCTGTCAGTTCCTGGTTTTTTTCACTCCCTGTTTTGTCACCATGACTACCAATCAGTTCACCGGTCCTCACGACTCACACACCTGTTTTAAATCACCACATGACTATTTAAGCCATGTCATCTTCTGTTGGTCGGCATGGCGACATCACATTCATGCTCTGCACTCTTGACCCTCTGAGTACTCGGTCCAGGTCATAGTCCATTCTGCATTTTTCTTGCCAGGTAAGTTTTGATTTTGTTTATTCAAGCCACAGTTTAGAGAGTTTTTTAGTTCATGTTTTCATGTCCATAGTTCACGTTATAGTAATATTTTTTTGTTTTCTTAGCAAAGTTTTGTGATCGCCTTTAGTTTTCACCTTTTTGATGGATTATTTAAAAGATGTAATTACCTTCACGTCGTGTCCCGTTCAGTCGCTTTGCACCACGGGAAAACAAACCACGTCATGACAATGGACTGGAGTCTGTCTATTATGTTAGATCCACTATGGACTGGACTCTCACTATTATGTTCGATCCACTATGGACTGGACTCACACTATTATGTTAGATCCACTATGGACTGAACTCTCACTATTATGTTAGATCCACTATGGACTGGACTCTCACTATTATGTTAGATCCACTAAGGACTGGACTCTCACACTATTATGTTAGATCCACTATGGACTGGAATCTCACACTATTAACTAGATCCACTATGGACTGGACTCTCACACTATTATGTTAGATCCACTATGGACTGGACTCTCACACTACTATGTTAGACCCACTATGGACTGGACTCTCACACTGTTAACTAGATCCACTATGGACTCTTACACTACTAACTAGATCCACTATGGACTGAAGTCTCACAATATTATGCTCGGTCCACTATGGACTGGTCTCTCACCCTATTAACTACTTCCACTATGGACTGGACTCTCACACTGTTAACTAAATCCACTATGGACTGGAATCTCACAATAGTATGTTAGATCCACTATGGACTGGACTCTCACACTATTAACTACTTCCACTATGGACTGGACTCTCACACTATTAACTAGATCCACTATGGACTGGAATCTCACAATATTATGTTAGATCCACTATGGACTGGACTCTCACACTATTAACTAGATCCACTATGGACTGGACTCTCACACTATTAACTACTTCCACTATGGACTGGACTCTCACACTATTAACTAGATCCACTATGGACTGGAATCTCACAATATTATGTTAGATCCACTATGGACTGGACTCTCACACTATTAACTAGATCCACTATGGACTGGACTCTCACACTATTAACTACTTCCACTATGGACTGGACTCTCACACTATTAACTAGATCCACTAAGGACTGGAATCTCACAATATTATGTTAGATCCACTATAGACTGGACTCTCACACTATTAACTAGATCCACTATGGACTGGACTCTCACACTATTAACTAGATCCACCATGGACTGGAATCTCACACTATTATGTTAGATCCACTGAGGACTGGACTCTCACACTATTAACTAGATCCACTATGGACTGGAATCTCACACTATTACTTAGATCCACTATGGATTGGATTCTCACAATATTATGCTAGATCCACTATGGACTGGACTCTCACACTATTATGTTAGATCCACTATGGACTGGACTCTCACAATATTATGCTCGGTCCACTATGGACTGGACTCTCACACTATTAACTAGATCCACCATGGACTGGAATCTCACACTATTATGTTAGATCCACTATGGACTGGACTCTCACACTATTAACTAGATCCACTATGGACTGGAATCTCACACTATTACTTAGATCCACTATGGATTGGATTCTCACAATATTATGCTAGATCCACTATGGACTGGACTCTCACACTATTATGTTAGATCCACTATGGACTGGACTCTCACAATATTATGCTCGGTCCACTATGGACTGGACTCTCACACTACTAACTAGATCCACTATGGACTGGACTGTCACTATTATGTTAGATCCACTATGGACTGGACTCTCAGTATTATGTTAGATCCACTATAGACTGGACTCTCACACTTATGTGCTAGATCCACTATGGACTGGACTCTCACAATATTATGCTAGATCCACCATAGACTGGACTCTCACACTATTATGTTAGATCCAATATGGACTGGACTCTCACAATATTATTCTCGGTCCGCTATGGACTGGACTCCCACACTATTAACTAGGTCCACTACGGACTGGACTTTCACACTATTAAATAGATCCACTATGGAATGGTCTCTCACACTATTAACTAGATCAAATACGGACTGGACTCTCACACTATTAACTGGATCCACTATGGACTGGACTCTTACACTATTAAGCTAGATCCACTATGGTCTAGACTCTCATAATATTATGTTAGATCCACTATGGACTGGACTCTCACACTATTACCTAAATCCACTTCGGACTGGACTCTCACACTATTATGTTAGATCCACTATGGACTGGACTCTCACACTATTATGCTAGATCCACTATGGACTGGACTCTCACACTATGAACTAGATCCATTATGAACAGGACTCTCACACAATTATGTTACATCCACTATGGACTGGACTCTCACAATATTATGCTCGGTCCACTATGGACTGGTCTTTCACCCTATTAACTAGATCCACTATGGGCTGGACTCTCACACTACTAACTAAATCCACGTTGGACTGGACTCTCACACTATTAACTAGATCCACTATGGATTGGACTCTCACAATATTATGCTAGATCCACTATGGACTGGACTCTCACAATATTATGTTAGATCCACTATGGACTGGACTCTCACACTATTATGCTAGATCCACTATGGACTGGACGCTCACAATATTATGCTCGGTCCACTATGGACTGGACTCTCACACTACTAACTAGATCCACTATGAACTGGACTCTCACATTATTACCTAGATCCACCATAGACTGGACTCTCACACTTTTATTTTAGATCCACTATGGACTGGACTCTCACACTACTAACTAGATCCACTATGGACTGGACTCTCACAATGTTATGCTAGATCGACTATGGACTGGACTCTCACAATATTATGCTCGGTCCACTATGGACTGGGCTCTCACACTACTAACTAGATCCACCCTGGACTGGACTCTCACACTTTTATTTTAGATCCACTATGGACTGGACTCTCACACTATTAACTAGATCCACTATGGACTGGACTCTCACAATGTTATGCTAGATCCACCATGGACTGGACTCTCACACTATTATGTTAGATCCACTATGGACTGGACTCTCAGTATTATGTTAGATCCACTATAGACTGGACTCTCACACTTATGTGGTAGATGCACTATGGACTGGACCTTCACAATATTATGCTAGATCCACCATAGACTGGACTTTCACACTATTATGTTAGATCCAATATGGACTGGACTCTCACACTATTAACTAGATCCACTATGGACTGGAATCTCACACTATTATGTTAGATCCACTATGGACTGGACCCTCACACTATTAACTAGATCCACTATGGACTGGACTCTGACAATATTTTGCTCGGTCCACTATGGACTGGTCTCTCACACTATTAACTAGATCAAATACGGACTGGACTCTCACAGTATTAACTAGATCCACTATTGACAGGACTCTTACACTATAAAGGTAGATCCACTATGGACTAGACTCTCATAATATTATGTTAGATCCACTATGGACTGGACTCTCATTATTATGCTAGATCGGCTATGGACTGGACTCTCACACTATTAACTAAATCCACTTTGGATAAGACTCTCACACTATTATGCTAGATCCACTATGGACTGGACTCTCACACTATGAACTAGATCCACTATGGACTGGACTCTCACACAATTATGTTAACTCCACTATGGACTGGACTCTCACAATATTATGCTCGGTCCACTATGGACTGGTCTTTCACCCTATTAACTAGATCCACCAAGGACTGGACTCTCACACTATTATGTTAGATCCATTATGGACTGGACTCTCACACTATTATGTTAGATCCATTATGGACTGGACTCTCTCACTATTATGTTAGATCCACTAAAGACTGGACTCCCACACTACTATGTTAGATCCACTATGGACTGAACTCTCACTATTATGTTAGATCCACTATGGACTGGACTCTCACAATATTATGCTCGGTCCACTATGGACTGGTCTCTCACCCTATTAACTACATCCATTATGGACTGGACTCTCACACTATTAACTATATCCACTATGGACTGGACTCTCACTATTATGTTAGATCCACTATGGACTGGACTCTCACAATATTATGCTCGGTCCACTATGGACTGGACTCTCACACTACTAACTAGATCCACTATGGACTGGACTGTCACTATTATGTTAGATCCACTATGGACTGGACTCTCAGTATTATGTTAGATCCACTATAGACTGGACTCTCACACTTATGTGCTAGATCCACTATGGACTGGACTCTCACAATATTATGCTAGATCCACCATGGACTGGACTCTCACACTATTATGTTAGATCCAATATGGACTGGACTCTCACAATATTATTCTCGGTCCGCTATGGACTGGACTCCCACACTATTAACTAGGTCCACTACGGACTGGACTTTCACACTATTAAATAGATCCACTATGGAATGGTCTCTCACACTATTAACTAGATCAAATACGGACTGGACTCTCACACTATTAACTGGATCCACTATGGACTGGACTCTTACACTATTAAGCTAGATCCACTATGGTCTAGACTCTCATAATATTATGTTAGATCCACTATGGACTGGACTCTCACACTATTACCTAAATCCACTTCGGACTGGACTCTCACACTATTATGTTAGATCCACTATGGACTGGACTCTCACACTATTATGCTAGATCCACTATGGACTGGACTCTCACACTATGAACTAGATCCATTATGAACAGGACTCTCACACAATTATGTTACATCCACTATGGACTGGACTCTCACAATATTATGCTCGGTCCACTATGGACTGGTCTTTCACCCTATTAACTAGATCCACTATGGGCTGGACTCTCACACTACTAACTAAATCCACGTTGGACTGGTCTCTCACACTATTAACTAGATCCACTATGGATTGGACTCTCACAATATTATGCTAGATCCACTATGGACTGGACTCTCACAATATTATGTTAGATCCACTATGGACTGGACTCTCACACTATTATGCTAGATCCACTATGGACTGGACGCTCACAATATTATGCTCGGTCCACTATGGACTGGACTCTCACACTACTAACTAGATCCACTATGGACTGGACTCTCACATTATTACCTAGATCCACCATAGACTGGACTCTCACACTTTTATTTTAGATCCACTATGGACTGGACTCTCACACTACTAACTAGATCCACTATGGACTGGACTCTCACAATGTTATGCTAGATCGACTATGGACTGGACTCTCACAATATTATGCTCGGTCCACTATGGACTGGGCTCTCACACTACTAACTAGATCCACCCTGGACTGGACTCTCACACTTTTATTTTAGATCCACTATGGACTGGACTCTCACACTATTAACTAGATCCACTATGGACTGGACTCTCACAATGTTATGCTAGATCCACCATAGACTGGACTCTCACACTATTATGTTAGATCCACTATGGACTGGACTCTCAGTATTATGTTAGATCCACTATAGACTGGACTCTCACACTTATGTGGTAGATGCACTATGGACTGGACCTTCACAATATTATGCTAGATCCACCATAGACTGGACTTTCACACTATTATGTTAGATCCAATATGGACTGGACTCTCACACTATTAACTAGATCCACTATGGACTGGAATCTCACACTATTATGTTAGATCCACTATGGACTGGACCCTCACACTATTAACTAGATCCACTATGGACTGGACTCTGACAATATTTTGCTCGGTCCACTATGGACTGGTCTCTCACACTATTAACTAGATCAAATACGGACTGGACTCTCACAGTATTAACTAGATCCACTATTGACAGGACTCTTACACTATAAAGTTAGATCCACTATGGACTAGACTCTCATAATATTATGTTAGATCCACTATGGACTGGACTCTCATTATTATGCTAGATCGGCTATGGACTGGACTCTCACACTATTAACTAAATCCACTTTGGATAAGACTCTCACACTATTATGCTAGATCCACTATGGACTGGACTCTCACACTATGAACTAGATCCACTATGGACTGGACTCTCACACAATTATGTTAACTCCACTATGGACTGGACTCTCACAATATTATGCTCGGTCCACTATGGACTGGTCTTTCACCCTATTAACTAGATCCACCAAGGACTGGACTCTCACACTATTATGTTAGATCCATTATGGACTGGACTCTCACACTATTATGTTAGATCCATTATGGACTGGACTCTCACACTATTATGTTAGATCCACTAAAGACTGGACTCCCACACTACTATGTTAGATCCACTATGGACTGAACTCTCACTATTATGTTAGATCCACTATGGACTGGACTCTCACAATATTATGCTCGGTCCACTATGGACTGGTCTCTCACCCTATTAACTACATCCATTATGGACTGGACTCTCACACTATTAACTATATCCACTATGGACTGGACTCTTACAATATTATGCTAGATCCACCATTGACTGGACTCTCACACTATCATGTTAGATCCACTATGGACTGGACTCTCACACTATTGACTAAATCCACTATGGACTGGACTCTTGCACTATTAAGTAGATCCACTGGGGACTGGACTCTCACAATATTAACTAAATCCACTATGGACTGGACTCCTGCACTATGAATTAGATCCAATATGGACTCTCACAATATTAACTAAATCCACTATGGACTGGACTCCTGCACTATGAATTAGATCCAATATGGACTGGACTCTCACACTATTATGATAGATCCACTAAGGACTGGACTCTCACTTATATGTTAGATCTACTATGGACTGGACTCTCACACAATTATGTTAGATCCACCATGGATTGGACTCTCACAATATTATGCTCGGTCCACTATGGACTGGTCTTTCACCCTATTAACTAGATTCACTATGGACTGGACTCTCACACTATTATGTTATATCCACTAAAGACTGGACTTTCACACTATTATGTTGGATCCACTATGGACTGGACTCTCACTATTATGTTAGATCCACTATGGACTGGACTCTCACAATATTATGCTCGGTCCACTATGGACTGGTCTCTCACCCTATTAACTACATCCATTATGGACTGGACTCTCACACTATTAACTAAATCCACTATGGACTGGACTCTTACAATATTATGCTAGATCCACCATAGACTGGACTCTCACACTATTATGCTAGATCCACTATGGACTGGACTATCACTATTATGTTGGATCCACTATGGACTGGACTCTCACAATATTATGCTAGATCCACAAGGGACTGGACTCTCACACTACTAACTAGATCCACTATGGACTGGACTCTTGCACTATTAACTAGATCCACTATGGACTGGACTTTCACACCATTTTAGACCAAATCAGATTGGGACTACCTCCCGACGCGGCCTGAATGTGATGCGAAAACACAAGATTTGAAACACTTTTGGAGCTTTTAGTCTGGCCCAAAAAAATTATGATTGGTGTCACTTGAGATTTGGTGTGCAGTGTACACATTAGTTGACTTGTTTAAGACCTAAAAAGCAGGTGTTACCTGCTGTGACATGTTGCATGATGTTGGTGGTGTACAGAACCCATTTTCAACTTTGCGCCTAGAACAATCCGGATGGTTATTTTCCTCTGTGGTCTAGAGGACACAATGTCCGCAGTTTCCAAAAACAGTTTGAAAAGTGGCCACAGAACACTTTTCCGCTTTGGATCAGTCCATTTGAGATGAGCTCGGGTTTAGCGAAGCCGGTGGCGTTTCCTGGTTGTTGTTGATAAATGTCTTTGGCCTTGCACAGTAGAGTTTTAACTTGCACTTACAGATGCAGTGATGAATTGTAGTTACTGACAGTCATTTTCTGAAGTCTTCCTGAGCCCATGTGGTGATATCCTTTACACATTGATGTCGCTTTTTGATGCAGTACTGCTTGAGGGTTTGAAGATCACTGGCGTTCTATGTTGGTGTTCGGCCTTATAGTGATTTCTACAGATTCTCGGAAACTTTTAATGATATTACGGACCGTAGATGGTGAAATAGCTAAATTGCAATAGCTCGTTGAGAAATGTTGTTCTTAAAATGTTGGAAAATTTGCTCCCGCGTTTGTTTACAAAATAGTGACCCTCGCCCCATCCTTCTTTGTGAATGACTGAGCATTTCGTGGAAGCTGCTTTTATATACAATCATGGCAACCACCTGTTCCCAATCTGCCTGTTCCAAATAAGCGTTTGATGAGCATTCCTCAACTTTTCTCAGTCTTTTTTGCCACCTGTGCCAGCTTTTTCCAATTCCAAAATTCCACAGTTTCCAAAAACAATTTGAAAAGTGGCCGCAGAACACTTTTCCGCTTTGCATCAGTCCATCTGAGATGAGCTCGGGTTTAGCGAAGCCGGTGGCGTTTCCTGGGTGTTGTTGATAAATGGCTTTGGCTTTGTACAGTAGAGTTTTAACTTGCACTTACAGATGCAGTGATGAATTGTAGTTACTGACAGTCGTTTTCTGAAGTGTTCCTGAGCCCCTGTGGTGATATCCTTTACACACTGATGTCGCTTTTTGATGCAGTACTGCTCGAGGGATCGAAGATCACTGGCGTTCTATGTTGGTTTTCGGCCTTATAGTGATTTCTACAGATTCTCGGAACCTTTTAATGATATTACGGACCGTAGATGGTGAAATCTCTAAATTGCAATAGCTTGTTGAGAAATGTTGTTCTTGAAATGTCGGAAAATTTCCTCAGCCGTTTGTTTACAAAATGGTGACCCTCGCCCCGTCCTTGTTTGTGAATGACTGAGCATTTCATGGAAGCTGCTTTTACATACAATCATGGCAACCGCCTGTTCCCAATCAGCCTGTCCTAAATAAGCGTTTGATGAACATTCCGCAACTTTTCTCACTCATTTTTGCCATTTGTGCCAGCTTTTTCCGATTCCAAAATTTCGCAGTTTCCAAAAACAATTTGAAAAGTGGCCGCAGAACACTTTTCCGCTTTGCATCAGTCCATCTGAGATGAGCTCGGGTTTAGCGAAGCTGGTGGCGTTTCCTAGGTGTTGTTGATAAATGTCTTTGGCCTTGCACAGTAGAGTTTTAACTTGCACTTACAGATGCAGTGATGAATTGTAGTTACTGACAATGGTTTTCTGAAGTGTTCCTGAGCCCATGTGGTGATATCCTTTACACACTGATGTCGCTTTTTGATGCAGTACTGCTTGAGGGTTTGAAGATCACTGGCGTTCTATGTTGGTGTTCGGCCTTATAGTGATTTCTACAGATTCTCTGAAACTTTTAATGATATTACGGACCGTAGATGGTGAAATCGCTAAATTGCAATAGCTCGTTGAGAAATGTTGTTCTTAAAATGTTGGAAAATTTGCTCCTGCGTTTGTTTACAAAATAGTGACCCTCGCCCCGTCTTTGTTTGTCAATGACTGAGCATTTCGTGGAAGCTGCTTTTATATACAATCATGGCAACCACCTGTTCCCAATCAGCCTGTTCCAAATAAGCATTTGATGAGCATTCCTCAACTTTTCTCAGTATTTTTTGCCACCTGTGCCAGCTTTTCCCAATTCCAAAATTCCACAGTTTCCAAAAACAATTTGAAAAGTGGCCGCAGAACACTTTTCCACTTTGCATCAGTCCATCTGAGATGAGCTCGGGTTTAGCGAAGCCGGTGGCGTTTCCTGGGTGTTGTTGATAAATGGCTTTGGCTTTGTACAGTAGAGTTTTAACTTGCACTTACAGACGCAGTGATGAATTGTAGTTACTGACAGTGGTTTTCTGAAGTGTTCCTGAGACCATGTGGTGATATCCTTTACACACTGATGTCGCTTTTTGATGCAGTACTGCTCGAGGGATCGAAGATCACTGGCGTTCTATGTTGGTTTTCGGCCTTATAGTGATTTCTACAGATTCTCGGAACCTTTTAATGATATCACGGACCGTAGATGGTGAAATTGCTAAATTGTAATACCTCGTTGAAAAATGTTGTTGTGAAAATGTTCGAAAATTTGCTCACGCATTTGTTTACAAAATGGTGACCCTCGCCCCGTCCTTGTTTGTAAATGACTGAGCATTTCATGGAAGCTGCTTTTATATACAATCATGGCACCCACCTGTTCCCAATGAGCCTGTTCCAAATAAGCGTTTGATGAGCATTCTTCAACTTTTCTCAGTCTTTTTTGCCATTTGTTCCAGCTTTTTCCAATTCCAAAATGAGCAAAGAACAACGTTTTCCAGTTCAAACGTTAAGTATTTTGTCTTTAAAGTCTATTTAATTGAATATAAGTTGGAAAGGATTTGCAAATCATTGTATTCTCTTTTTATTTACCATTTACACAAGGTGCCGACTTCACTGGTTTGGGGTTTTGCACACAAAGTCCTGCCTGAAACAGGACGTGATCTTTGCGTGTTTGTGGTCCCTGGAAGGCCATTGTTGGTGCAGCGCAGAGGAAGGAACTGCTTCCTTTGAAATAGGAAAGTGCCTCTCTTTCCTTTTTTGGGAGGCTGCGGTGAAAGAAAGAGAACACTAAAAGAGTCCCGCACTCGCAAGCCAAAGTCGGCGTCACTTTCACACTCCTTTTTTCAGGTAAGACGACAAATTACTTGATGCTTATTAGAGTCTCTCCTTAACGTTTTTGCTCCTTTATCCTGTTGTCCCATGCAAAATCTGTAAAACTGCGAGTATTTATGGACACATTTCCGACAAGATTGAGTCTGGCGTTTTCCTGGTGGCACGGCGCTGTGACATCTGACATTGTACAGTAGGTGTCGTGCTGAGTGCGGACAGATGTTGTCCTTGACTCCCGTGTGCATTCATGCATCAAAAAGATGACCCAGTGTGACCACCGACTTCTGTACCAGTGCTCATATTTCATTCTAACAGACGTTTGTTGTCATGGATACTGAGATAAAGCTCTCATTTGTTTGATTAGGTGCCTTGGTCCACCTCAGTCACTCGGACCAGTTTTATCCTCTCGGCAGGGTCCTTGAGGGTGCATGGGAGTTTGCCCAACCAGTCTGTATGTGCTTTGTGGACTTGGAGAAGGCATTTGACCGTGTCCCTCGGGAAGTCCTGTAGGGAGTACTCAGAGAGTATGGGGTATCGGACTCTGATTGTGGCAGTCCGCTCCCTGTATGATCAGCGTCAGAGCTTGGTCCGCATCGCCAGCAGTAAGTTGGACCCGTTTCCAGTGAGGGTTGGACTCCACCAAGGCTGTCCTTTGTCACCGATTCTATTCAGAACTTTAATGGACAGAATTTCAAGGCGCATTCAGAGCGTTGAGGGGATCTGGTTTGGTGGCTGCAGGATTAGGTCTTTGGTTTTTGCAGAGGATGTGGTCCTGATGGCTTCATCTGGCCTAGATCTTCAGCTCTCACGGGATCAGTTCGCAGTCGAGTGTGAAGCGACTGGGATGAGAATCAGCACCTCCAAGTACGAGTACATGGTTCTCGCCCGGGAAAGGGTGGAGTGCCATCTCCGGGTTGGAGAGGAGATCTTGCCCCAAGTGGAAGAGTTCAAGTACCTCGGAGTCTTGTTCGTGAGTGAGGGAAGAGTGGATCGTGAGCTCGACAGCGGATCGGTGCGCCGTCTTCAGTAATGCCGACGCTGTATCGATCCGTTGTGGTGAAGAAGGAGCTGAATTTACCGGTGGATCTACATTCCCATCCTCACCTATGGTCATGAGCTTTGGGTTTTGACCGAAAGGACAAGATCACGGGTACAAGCGGCCGAGATGAGTTTCCTCCGCCGGGTGGCGGGGCTCTCCCTTAGAGATAGGGTGAGAAGCTCTGCCATCCAGGGAGAGCTCAAAGTAAAGCCGCTGCTCCTCCCCATCGAGAGGAACCAGAAGGGGTGGTTCGGGCATCTGGTCAGGTTGCCCCACCGAACGCCTCCCTTTGGAGGTGTTTAGAGCACGTTTGACCCGTAGAAGGCCACGGGGAAGACCCAGGACACGTTTGGAAGACTATTTCTCCCGGCTGGCCTGGGAACGCCTCGGGATCCCCAGGGAAGAGCTGGACGAAGTGGCTGGGGAGAGGGAAGTCAGGGCTTCCCAGCTTAGACTGCTGCCACCGCGACCTGACCTGGATAAGCGGAAGAAGATGGATAGCTAGAGGGGTAGAAATTTACAATGCTATTGAGAAAAGATTAAATATCATACTAAAATTTGCAAAACAACAGTATCAATAATAACAACAATGATAGCAATAATATTGTGACAGTCTTATGCCGTCGTCGTGTGGTTGAATGGACCACCCAGGAAGGACATGCTTTCGAGCAGGTTTGACTCTTATTTTTCAATAAAGGCTTCAATGTCGGTCGGGTTGCTCTTTCAGCTCCTCCTCCGCTGCTCGCTCCGGTCGGCTTTTCAGCTGGCGTGTCGTCGTCCTCCTCTCTGCTGTTCTCCGTCGCTCTTTTCCCGCTCTCCTGCAGTGCTGCGGACACTCCAACTCCTTTTTTTCCTGATCTTCCCTCCTTCTCCCCTCTTATACACTGAGAAGAGATAGCCTGATTGTGAGCCATGCACCTGATCTCGATTGCTCCGGCTTCGTTCCGCCGCATTCTCCGCCTCCTGGCCGCCATCTTGAGTAGGGCTATGGCTTGCCCTGCCCCGCCGTCGGCTCTGCCTCTCCACAAATATGTATTTAATGTTTTTAATCCAAAAAAGAATAAATGGTCAACAAATAAATAAAAAAAATAATTGATTATCAATTTTTTTTATTGATTTAGAAGCGGAATAAATGAAATTTGCGACTTAAATTCGAATCATTTTTTTTTCAGCACTCCGTATCTTGTAAACTTGTTTATTATCCGTCATGCAACAAAATACCCTCAATACTTTTCTTTTTTGTGGGTTATCAAAAATACATAAAGTTGATAATATTAACGCAGACATTAAGACAGGACGTAGGAATGTGCATGAAACCCCCCTAAGGACATTCCACATGGGACGGTTTAGTCAGTGAATAGTTTTAGTTACATTAAAATTTCAAAGCAAGTTATCCATCAATCTGTTGGTAAAGGATAATAAACACAATTGCCGATGCAAACAAGGCTATTATACAATTATATTTTTATAAATAGTACCTGTTAAAATCGGCCCTCCCGAGGACAGCCATAACTAGAATCGGGCCCTCACTAAAAACGAGTCCGAACCCCCCTGAACTAAATCAACTGAAGAACCGCCATTACATGTGATGTCGAAGTGTTGAAATGTAGACCAAAAAACAAAAAAATCATGCTATGACCCTTTTAGCCACAAAGTAGCTTAGCGGAGTTACTGCCTCATTTTCGTCTGGGTTCACGCTGCTGTTTACAGAAACAGATGCGGAAAAGCTGCTGACGAAGGGATTTTTGGTGCAAATGCAAATGCAGGTCGTAAAAACTGGGTGGGGGGGGGGGGGGGGCGTAATTCACCTGCGCAGTAAAACTAATGGCTGCCATTAAATTAATTTTGGGAAAATTCATATTGTCCTCTCGTATGTTTGCCTGCCATTAATTGCATTGCATTAAATAGTGGGTGACTATTAAAGAAAAAAAAAGTTGCTATGGCTTTTTTTTCAATTTATTTTTTATTGCCTTGGTACATAAGAGTTGTATCTTTGTTGTCAAGCAGCCGTGGTCAAAAGGTGAAGGTGGAAGGTGAGCTTCACTGGAGCAGCAAAACAAGAACAAACCCTGCAGGGATTCAACCATACTTGGACACACACACACACACACACACACACACACACACACACACACACACACACACACACACACACACACACACACACATACATGTTTCAACCCTTTCAATTACCAGGACTCACTGGGGAACCGTATTGTGTATGCTGGACCCTTTTGGGCTGCGAAGTAACACAACATGACTGTACATAAAATATGTTTTATGAGCAGATACTGCTCTCATTAATAATGTATTTTGCTGACCTTTTGACTGTAAGGAAAAAAAAAATAAAAAAAAATATATTTTTTTTATCGCGAGCACAAACACTTATCAACAAGGTATCAACCAAGCGTGCATTGTGCAGATTATGTGAATACGTTTATGTGGAGCTTTTACAAAGGTAATTTTCATGCGTTGGAAAAGAGGTCCCCAAACTAAAGTAAAAAAATAAAAATAAAAAAAAGGTAGAAAAGTGCTATACAAGTCTAACCCATTTACGATTTACGTACAGATATGCATGAAAACACTCCCGGAGACCTCACACCTGGGAGGGTTTAGTAAGTATGAATTGTTTTAGATATATTGTAAAACGTACAATTTGTTGCTTAGTTTTATGTATGAAGAATCCATACGAGTAGTAAAAGCTGTGGCCTATTCTATTCCAAACATAAGGGGACTGCAGACACAAGCAAACTCATCCACAATATGGCGCTATAGCCCAAGCACCAACGCTTGTTTATTTGAGGAAATATTGACATTATGGCCAACCGCGAAGAAAAAAATTCCGTAAATTTGCCGCACGGTGTTATAAGCCGCAGGGTTCAGAGCGTAGGAGAAAAAAGTAGCGGCTTATAGTGTGATGTTCAACCAGCTTTTTAGTACTCTTTTCAACCTGGCTAATGGGGGGTGGGGGGCATGCCAGCATGGATCCCCACCTTCTACCATCCGAGTCACGTCTGTTATGTCTTTGAGCAAGACACTTCACCCTTGCTCCTGATGGGTAGTGGTTAGGGCCTTGCATGGCAGCTCCCGCCATCAGTGTGTGAATGTGTGTGTGAATGGGTGAATGTGGAAATAGTGTCAAAGCCCTTTAAGTACCTTGAAGGTAGAAAAGCGCTATACACGTATAACCCATTTATTTATTAATAACATTAAAACGTATTTACACATTAAAATGTCACTTCTGTTTAATACGGGACCTTAAAAAGTGGTAAAAGAAAACCCTATTATGTGCTGTGTCCTTCAGCAAGACACTTCACCCTTGCTCCTGATTCCAGGAGGTGGGGGTGGGGCGGGGTGCGTGGTTGGGGGCGTGGTTAAGAGGGGAGGAGTATATTTACAGCTAGATTCACCAAGTATTTCATATATATATATATCTATGTATGTGTATATATGTATATGTATATGTATATATATGTATGTATATATATGTATATATGTATATATATATATATATATATATATATATATATATATGTATGTATATATATATATATATATATATATATATATATATATATATATATATATATATATATATATATATATATATATATATATATATATATATATATGGATGTGGGCTTCACGGTGGCAGAGGGGTTAGTGCATCTGCCTCACAATACGAAGGTCCTGCAGTCCTTGGTTCAAACCCAGGCTCGGGATCTTTCTGTGTGGAGTTTGCATGTTCTCCCCTTGAATGCGTGGGTTCCCTCCCACCTCCAAAGACATGCACCTGGGGATAGGTTGATTGGCAACACTAAATTGGCCCTAGTGTGTGAATGTGAGTGTGAATGTTGTCTGTCTATCTGTGTTAGCCCTGCGATGAGGTGGCGACTTGTCCAGGGTGTACTCCGCCTTCCGCCCGATTGTAGCTGAGATAGGCGCCAGTGCCCCATCGACCCCAAAAGGGAATAAGCGGTAGAAAATGGACGGATAAATGGATGTATGTATATATATATATATATATGTATATATATATATATATATATATGTATATGTGTGTGTATATATGTGTGTGTGTGTGTGTGCATGTGTGTGTATATATATATATATATATATATAAGCAATACTTGACTTTGAAAAGTATTTCACTTGACTTTCAGTGAATACTAGCTATATATATATATATATATATATATATATATATATATATATACTTGAATTTCATTTATTTACACATTTACACACTCATCTACTCATTGTTGAGTTAAGGGTTGAATTGTCCATCCTTGTTTTTCTAACCATATGCATGTACAGTAGATGGCAGTTTTGTCCTGTTTAAGAGTGTCACAACATTGCTGTTTACGGCAGACGAACTGCTTTACGGTAGGCAAAAACGGACTGCTGTTGTTGTGTGTTGTTACTGCGCTGGGAAGACGTTAATGAAACTGCCTAACAATAAACCCTCATAAGAAACCAAGAACTCGAACTCGCCCTCGATCATTCTACAGTTATAACGTCATTGGACAGACATGCTGTTGTGGAAAAGCGGAGGTGAAAACAGGCTGTCGACACGTCACTCAGGTCCGCATGGAGCCGGAGGGAGCGTGGCCTCCAGCTCCGCCTGAATTTCGGGAGAAAATTTGTCCCGGGAGGTTTTCGGGAGAGGCGCTGAATTTCGGGAGTCTCCCGGGAAATCCGGCAAGTATGCCCTGATGGGTTGTGGTCAGGGCCTTGCATGGCAGCTCCCTCCATCAGTGTGTGAGTGCGTGTGTGAATGGGCGAATGTGGAAATAGTGTCAAAGCGCTTTGCGTACCTTGAAGGTAGAAAAGCGCCATACAAGCATAACCCATTTACCATTTGCTCTGTGTATGCTCATCATGTCTCTTCTGAGGGTAGCGAACGCCGCATCTTAAAGACGTTATTTGCAATCAGGAAGTACACGCAATTTGTGGACCGTGAACGGAATATGTTTTATAGATTAGATCAATGTTTGTGTAATCACCCCATCAAATTACCTTTGGCGAGCACGGCTTAAGCCGGAGCTGGTGGACACAAATACCCTTCCTGTTGACGATGCCCACACGTGGGGGCGGAGGGGGGCGGGGGTGAGGGGTGGTGGCGGAGGCGGACGGGAGCTTTTTTTCGTTTTTTTACGCGGCCGAATCGAAGAAATTTTGGAGTGCAAGGTCGCCCTTTCATCTCTGCCAAAGGAGACGTTTTTTTTTATGGTTCGGGGGGAAGGCGGTTTTGTCATTTTCAACTGCTTTGTCTTTTTACTTCTGAATGAACATCAAAACGTTTTAATAGAGGTTAGGAGCAGAAAAGGCAATTACTCGCTCGATGTGTGACGCGGGTGTTGCTGCTTGACAACTCAGACAGCAACCACTGGAAAGGGTGCTGAGTTTGAATCCCACCTCCAAAGACCATGCACCTGGGGTAGAAAATGGATGAATGAATGAAAAATATGCGTCTTGCACTGAGTAATAATGACATTCGATTTTTGTTTAAGCATTAGGGTAAAATATTTGTCAATGTACAGGGAGTAACCCCTCAGTTTTGAATCATTTTCAGGATGATTTATTGTTATTATTGTCCATTCTTAAAAAAGACACATAAGAACTGAAATGACATGGGACAATCAACAGGGAACTCAAACGGTGGTGAAGGCGTTGGGTGGGGGTGGGGTGTGTGTTTATGTATATGCCCTTTATCTTTGGGTGTAGTGATGTTGTGTCCATAGGCCCGGGGCCGTTCTGCATGCCATGCAGATATACGTTACAGGGAGACAAGAACAGGACCGCCGACGGATCAGCCACTTACGGCGCTCCTTAAGAAAGGTGGGGGAAAAGGTTATATTGCGAAAGGGGGTGAAGAGTAAAAAATATCAGTCAAAGGCTGGACCCTCGGGAGGGGGTCCAGACTGAGTCCAAGGGAAAAAAAACTAATTTGCCATAGCACACATAAACATGTTACATATAATCACAACAACTCGCAACACAGGGGAGGGGGGAGTTGGGGCCCTGGAGGCCGGCCTGCTGCTCAATCAATCATCCATCCACCCATCCATCCATCCATTTCTACCCCTTATTCCCTTTGAGAATGCGGGGGACGCTGGTGCCTGTCTCAGCTACGAACGGATGGAAGGCACTCTGGACAAGTCGCCACCTCATCACAGAATCAATCAATCAATCGATAAATTTAATGTTTAATTATATAGCCCTAAATCACACGTGTCTCAAAGGGCTGCACAAGCCACAACGACATCCTCGGTTCAGAGCCCACATAAGGGAAAGAAAAAACTCACAACCCAGCGGGACGCCAATGCGAATGACTATGGGAAACCTTGGAGAGGACCGCAGATGTGGGACCCGTTACCTTCCTGCTTGGCACCCAGCATCAAGGGTTGGAATTGGGGGTTTAATAACTGCTGAAAATAATGGAAAGTGCCACTTTAAATAAAGTTAAAACGGTAAAGTACCAATGATTGTCACATAAACACACAAGGTGTGGCGAAATTATTCTCCGCATTTGACCCATTACCCTTGATCACCCCCTGGGAGGTGAGGGGAGCAGTGGGCAGCAGCGGTGGCCGCGCCCAGGGAATCATTTTTGGTGATTTAACCCCCAATTCCAACCCCTATATTAGCAATTGAAGCTGTGGTCAAAATAAGAAATTGCCACCAGACACATTTTAAGACATTCAAAACTCCACTGCCATCTGGCAGCTAAAGTAGGAAATGCACTCCCCACAATATTTGTCACATTTCACGTGTCAGGTAAACCGAGACGAACGGGGCCATGTGTATCCCCTTCTTACCGTACACTAGGAGTGGGTGGAGTTGCCGAAAATTGTACCAAAGTAAGAGCATTGTTATTGACTCAAGTAAAACTTATTCTTTCAATTAGTAAGTAAGGAGTAAGTATACAATCAGAAATAAAACTACTCAAGCGGGCTACCAAGTGACTTTCATTTATTTGGTAGTCATTTTTAAAAGTACTTGCACCACTACTACAAACCCCAAAACCAGCGAAGCTCGGACCCAGCGACGCGTTTCCGGGTGTTGTTGATAAACGGCTTTGGCTTTGGATAGTAGAGTTTTAACTTGGACTTACAGATGTAGCGACCAACTGTAGTTACCAGGGTTGTACGGTACACGATACCAATGAATCATTTTCGGTACTATACCGCCTCTGAAAAATACCGGTCCCTCCCCCTCGTTGTCATTGCTGGTTTTACGAGCAGACGAGCATGTTTGGCAGCGCACACACACGGAGTACTTACAAGCAGACACGGTGTGTAGACAGAAAAGGGAGAACGGACACATTTTGACTTAAAAAGTAAAGATAACGGTGAAGTTTTAACACTGAAACACCCTTAAGAAGAGGTGCTTTAAGCCATGGCTACTTCTAAATCACTAATCCTCAAATAAAGTGAGTTTCTTCCATGTAGCGTTATCACTGGAGGACGAGGAATCGCTAAACATGCTTCATTCCACACCGTAGGAGGATACAATGGCGTCACAATGTAAACAAACGCCATGGGTGGATCTATACCTGACATCCACTGTAATGATACCAAGTACAAGAAGTCGATACGACTATGATTACATCGATATTTTTTTATCGTCACAAAATCTTTTGGTTCACGTTATGTTTATAAACTCAGGAAATTACGTCCCTCGGAAACATGAGGATTATGAATATGGCCAATGTATGATCCTGTATCTACTTGGTATCGGATCGATACATAATTGTGTGGTATCATCCAAAATTAAACTATCAAAGAAGAGAAGAATAAGTGATTATTACATTTTAACGGAAGTGTAGATAGAACATAGCAAGCAGATATTAACAGTAAATGAACAGATTAATTATCATTTTTTACAGTTTGTCCTTCGTAATTTTGACAAAAGTAGTAAAATGATAAATGACACAATTTGTTATAATTTAGTGGTCTTTGTTTGTTTACTAAATACTAAAAGACAAGTTGTGTAGACAAACAAACAGGTCCAAGGTGAGTGATCAGACAAAGAACAGCTCAAAGACCTCCATGGAATTACAACTAAATGGACTTAGATTTCCCTCGCCCGGACGCGGGTCACCGGGGCCCCGCTCTGGAGCCAGGCCCGGAGGTGGGGCACGATGGCGAGCGCCTGGTGGCCGGGCCTGTCCCCATGGGGCCCGGTCGGGCACAGCCCGAAGAGGCAACGTGGGTCATCCCTCCAATGGGCTCACCACTCATAGGAGGGGCCATAGAGGTCGGGTGCATTGTGAGCTGGGCGGCAGCCGAAGGCAGGGCACTTGGCGGTCCGATCCGTGGCTACAGAAGCTAGCTCTTGGGATGTGGAACGTCACCTCACTGGGGGGGAAGGAGCCTGAGCTAGTGCGCGAGGTAGAGAAGTTCCGGCTGGATATAGTCGGACTCACCTCGACGCACATCAAGGGCTCTGGAACCAGTTTTCTCGAGAGGGACTGGACCCTCTTCCACTCTGGCGTTGCCGGCAGTGAGAGGCGACGGGCTGGGGTGGCAATTCTCGTTGCCCCCCAGCTCAAAGCCTGCACGTTGGAGTTCAACCCGGTGGACGAGAGGGTAGTTTCCCTCTGCCTTCGGGTGGGGGGACGGGTCCTGACTGTTGTTTGTGCTTATCCACCAAACAGCAGTTCAGAATACCCACCCTTTTTGGGTACACTCGAGGGAGTACTGGAAAGTGCTCCCCCGGGTGATTCCCTTGTCCTACTGGGAGACTTCAACGCTCACGTTGGCAACGACAGTGAAACCTGGAGAGGCGTGATTGGGAAGAATGGCCGCCCGGATCTAAACCCGAGTGGTGTTTTGTTATTGGACTTTTGTGCTCATCACGGATTGTCCATAACGAACACCATGTTCAAACATAAGGGTGTCCATATGTGCACTTGGCACCAGGACACCCTAGGCCGCAGTTCCATGATCGACTTTGTAGTTGTGTCATCGGATTTGCGGCCTCATGTTTTGGACACTCGGGTGAAGAGAGGGGCGGAGCTTTCTACCGATCACCACCTGGTGGTGAGTTGGCTGCGATGGTGGGGGAGGATGCCGGACAGACCTGGCAGGCCCAAGCGCATTGTGAGGTTCTGCTGGGAACGTCTGGCAGAGACTCCTGTCAGAGAGAGTTTCAATTCCCACCTCCGGAAGAACTTTGAACATGTCACGAGGGAGGTGCGGGACATTGAGTCCGAGTGGACCATGTTCTGAACCTCTATTGTCGAGGCGGCTGATTGGAGCTGTGGCCGCAAGGTTGTTGGTGTCTGTTGTGGCGGTAATCCCAGAACCCGTTGGTGGACACCAGCAGTGAGGGATGCCGTCAAGCTGAAGAAGGAGTCCTATCGGGTTCTTTTGGCTCATAGGACTCCGGAGGCAGTGGACGCGTATCGAGGGGCCAAGCGGTGTGCAGCTTTAGCGGTCGCGGAGGCAAAAACTCGGACATGGGAAGAGTTCGGGGAAGCCATGGAAAACGACTTCCGGACGGCTTCGAAGCGATTCTGGACCACCATACTCCGCCTCAGGAAGGGGAAGCAGTGCACTATCAACACCGTGTATGGTGCGGATGGTGTTCTGCTGACTTTGACTGCGGATGTTGTGGATCGGTGGAGGGAATACTTCGAAAACCTCCTTAATCCCACCAACACGTCTTCCTTTGAGGAAGCGGTGCCTGGGGAATCTGTGGTGGACTCTCCTACTTCTGGGGCTGAAGTTGCTGAGGTAGTTAAAAAACTCATCGGCGGCAAGGCCCCAGGGGTAGATGAGATCCGCCCGGAGTTCCTTAAGGCTCTGGATGCTGTGGGGCTGTCTTGGTTGACAAGACTCTGCAGCATCGCGTGGACATCGGGGGCGGTACCTCTGGATTGGCAGACAGAGGTGGTGGTCCCTCTCTTTAAGAAGGGGGACCGGAGGGTGTGTTCCAACTATCGTGGGATCACACTCCTCAGCCTTCCCGGTAAGGTTTATTCAGGTGTACTGGAGAGGAGGCTACGCCGGATAGTCGAACCTCGGATTCAGGAGGAACAGTGTGGTTTTCGTCCTGGTCGTGGAACTGTAGACCAGCTCTATACTCTCGGCAGGGTTCTTGAGGGTGCATGGGAGTTTGCCCAACCAGTCTACATGTGCTTTGTGGACTTGGAGAAGGCATTCGACCGTGTCCCCCGGGAAGTCCTGTGGGGAGTGCTCAGAGAGTATGGGGTACCGGACTGTCTTATTGTGGCGGTCCGCTCCCTGTATGATCAGTGTCAGAGCTTGGTCCGCATTGCCGGCAGTAAGTCGGACACGTTTCCAGTGAGGGTTGGACTCCGCCAAGGCTGTCGTTTGTCACCGATTCTGTTCATAACTTTTATGGACAGAATTTCTAGGCGCAGTCAAGGCGTTGAGGGGTTCCAATTTGGTGGCCGCGGGATTAGGTCTCTGCTTTTTGCAGATGATGTGGTCCTGATGGCTTCATCTGGCCGGGATCTTCAGCTCTCACTGGATCGGTTCGCAGCCGAGTGTGAAGTGACAGGAATGAGAATCAGCACCTCCAAGTCCGAGTCCATGGTTCTCGCCCGGAAAAGGGTGGAGTGCCATCTCTGGGTTGGGGAAGAGACCCTGCCCCAAGTGGAGGAGTTCAAGTACCTAGGAGTCTTGTTTACGAGTGGAGGAAGAGTGGATTGTAAGATCGACAGGCGGATCGGTGCGGCGTCTTCAGTAATGCGGACGCTGTATCGATCCGTTGTGGTGAAGAAGGAGCTGACCCGAAAGGCAAAGCTCTCAATTTACCGGTCGATCTACGTTCCCATCCTCACCTATGGTCATGAGCTTTGGGTCATGACCGAAAGGATAAGATCACGGGTACAAGCGGCCGAAATGAGTTTCCTCCGCCGTGTGGCGGGGCTCTCCCTTAGAGATAGGGTGAGAAGCTCTGCCATCCGGGAGGAGCTCAACGTAAAGCCGCTGCTCCTCCACATCGAGAGGAGCCAGATGAGGTGGTTTGGGCATCTGGTCAGGATGCCACCCTAACGCCTCCCGAGGGAGGTGTTTAGGGCACGTCAAACCGGTAGGAGGCCACGGGTAAGACCCAGGACACGTTGGGAAGACTATATCTCCCGGCTGGCCTGGGAACGCCTCGGGATCCCCCGGGAAGAGCTAAACGAAGTGGCTGGGGAGAGGGAAGTCTGGGCTTCCCTGCTTAGGCTGTTGCCCCCGCGACCCGACCTCGAATAAGCGGAAGAAGATGGATGGATGGCTGGAAGTTGTGTAGTATGTTCACTATTTTATTTAAGGACTACATTGCAATAATAAACATATAATTAACGTACTCTTAAGTGTTTTTTTTCTGTCAAAGTAAAGCCACCAAGGCCATTTTTTTGTGGAAAAGTATCAAAATGCATTTTCAAAAAAAACGTACTTAGCCCCCAAAAATGATGCAGACAATGCTTTTTAAAACATTGTGAAAGGGTGAAGTGTTTTAAAAATCCACCAATAACTGCTTATTCAGAAATGTATTTCGAAATGACACAAAGCTTGTTTGTCTCGGGTTGGGCCAGCAACTTGAGGGTTTCCAGGTTCGATTCCTGCTTTGTGTCCTTGGACAAATAACTTTAACCACCTGCTCCCACTGCCCACCCACACTGCTTCAAATGTCACATATATTGGGTTTTGCCATGTACAAACCCTGTTTCCACATGAGTTGGGAAATTGTGTTAGGTGTAATTATAAACGGAATACAATGATTTGCAAATCCTTTTCAACCCATACTCAATAGAATGCACTAAAAAAGACAAGATATTTGATGTTCAAACTCATAAAATTTATTTTTTCTTGCAAATAATAATTAAGTTAGAATTTCAGGGATGCATAATGTGCCAAAGTAGTTGGGAAAGGGTATGTTCACCACTGTGTTACATCACCTTTTCTTTTAACAACACTCAATAAAAGTTTGGGAACTGAGGAAACTAATTGTTGAAGCTTTGAAAGTTGAATTCTTTCCCATTCTTGTTTTATGTAGAGCTTCAGTCGTTCGACAGCCCGGGGTCTCTGCTGTCGTATTTTACGCTTCATATTGCTCCACACATTTTCGATGGGAGACAGGTCTGGACTGCAGACGGGCAAGGAAAGTACCCGCACTCTTTTTTTACGAAGCCACGCTGTTGGAACAGGTGGCTTGGCATTGTTTTGCTGAAATAAGCAGGGGCGTCCATGATAACGTTGCTTGGATGACAACATATGTTGCTCGAAAACCTGTATGGACCTTTTAGCATTCATGGTGCCTTCACAGATGTGTAAGTTACCCATGCCTTGGGCACTAATACACCCCCATACCATCACAGATGCTGGCTTTTGGAACTTTGCGTCGCGAACAGTCTGGATGGTTTGCTTCCCCTTTGGTCCGGATGACACAATTTCGAATATTTCCAAAAACAATTTGAAATGTGGACTCGTCAGACCACAGGACACTTTTCAACTTTACATCAGTCCATCTTAGATGATCTCGGGCCCAGAAAAGCCGGCGGCGTTTCTGGATGTTGTTGATAAATGGCTTTCTCTTTGCATAGTAGAGCTTTAACTTGCACTTACAATGTAGCGACAAACTGTATTTAGTGACAATGGTTTTCTGAAGTGTTCCTGAGCCCATGTGGTGATATCCTTTAGAGATTCATGTCGGTTTTTGATACAGTGCGGTCTGAGGGATCTTAAGTCACGGTCATTCAATGTTGGTTTCCGGCCATGCCGCTTACGTGAAGTGATTTCTCCAGATTCTCTGAACCTTTTGATGATATTAGGGGCCGTAGATGTTGAAATCCCTAAATTTATTTCAATTGCACTTTGAGAAACGTTGTTCTTAAACTGTTTGACTATTTGCTCACACAGTTGTGGACCTCACCCCATCCTTTCTTGTGAAAGACTGCGCATTTTTTGGGAAGCTGCTTTTATACCCTATCATGGCACCCACCTGTTCCCAATTAGCCTGCACACCTGTGGGATGTTCCAAATAAGTGTTTGATGAGCATTCCTCAACTTTATCAGTTTTTATTGCCACCTTTCCCAACTTATTTGTCAAATGTTGCTGGCATCAAATTCGAAAGTTAATGATTATTTGCACAAAAAAAATGTTTGTCAGTTTGAACATCAAATATGTTGTCTTTGTAGCATATTCAACTGAATATGGGTTGAAAATGATTTGCAAATCATTGTATTCTGTTTATATTTACATCCAACACAATTTCCCAACTCATGGAAACAGGGTTTGTAAAAGCATTTTGAGTCACTAGAGAAAAGCGCTATATAAACATCCTTCACTTGATTGCTTTCAAACATATTTTGTCCGCTCGGATACGATTGTTTGAATTTTTATTAACGCCGGGCTTCCTCTGAACGCCCTCCGGAGAACGCCGACCGGTGCATTTTTGATCGCCCGCTCTGTTGTTAAAATGTAAACGAGCGCTCTGAAGCTCTGACAAGCCCCGCTCGCCGACCTTGAGGTTTCATCAGCGTGTCGTTTTTTTAATTTTTTTTTTATAAAAACACTTCTCATAGACGTCGACGGAAGGGGAACGTGTGTTTTTTTGTTTTGTTTTTGTTTTTTTCTTTCTTTCTGCACGGTTAGAGTCCATAGTGGATCTAGTTAATAGTGTGAGAGTCCAGTCCATAGTGGATCTAGTTAATAGTGTGAGAGTCCAGTCCATAGTGGATCTAGTTAATAGTGTGAGAGTCCAGTCCATAGTGGATCTAACATAATAGTGAGAGTCCAGTCCATAGTGGATCTAGTTAATAGTGTGAGAGTCCAGTCCATAGTGGATCTAGTTAATAGTGTGAGAGTCCAGTCCATAGTGGATCTAGTTAATAGTGTGAGAGTCCAGTCCATAGTGGATCTAACATAATAGTGAGAGTCCAGTCCATAGTGGATCTAACATATTAGCGTGAGAGTCCAGTCCATAGTGAATCTAGTTAATAGTGTGAGAATCCAGTCCCTAGTGGATCTAGTTAATAGTGTGAGAGTCCAGTCCATAGCTGATCTAGTTAATAGTGTGAGAGTCCAGTCCATAGTGGATTTAGTTAATAGTGTGAGAGTCCAGTCCATAGTGGATTTAGTTAATAGTGTGAGAGTCCAGTCCATAGTGGATCTAGTTAATATTGTGAGAGTCCAGTCCATAGTGGATCTAGTTAATAGTGTCAGAGTCCAGTCCATAGTGGATTTAGTTAATAGTGTGAGAGTCCAGTCCATAGTGGATCTAGTTAATAGTGTGAGAGTCCAGTCCATAGTGGATTTAGCTAATAATGTGAGAGTCCAGTCCGAAGTGGATCTATTTAATAGTGTGTGAGTCCAGTCCATAGTGGATCCAGTTAATAGTTTGAGATTCCAGACCATAGTGGATCTAGTTAAAATTGTGAGAGTCTAGTCCGTAGTGGATCTAGTTAATAATGTGAGAGTCCAGTCCCTAGTGGATCTGGTTAATAGTGTGAGAGTCCAGTCCATAGTGGATCTAGTTAATAGCGTGAGAGTCCAGTCCGTAGTGGATCTAGTTAATATTGCGAGAGTCCAGTCCGTAGTGGATCTAGTTAATAGTGTGAGAGTCCAGTCCTTAGTGGATCTAGCTAATAATGTGAGAGTCCAGTCCCTAGTGGATCTAGTTAATAATGTGAGAGTCCAGTCCATAGTGGATCTAGTTAATAGTGTGAGTTTCCAGACCATAGTGGATCTAGTTAAAATTGTGAGAGTCCAGTCCGTAGTGGATCTAGTTAATAGTGTGAGAGTCCAGTCCGTAGTGGATCTAGTTAATAGTGTGAGAGTCCAGTCCGTAGTGGATCTAGTTAATAGTGTGAGAGTCCAGTCCATAGTGGATCTAGTTAATAGTGTGAGAGTCCAGTCCGTAGTGGATCTAGTTAATAATGTGAGAGTCCAGTCCGTAGTGGATCTAGTTAATATTGTGAGAGTCCAGTCCGTAGTAGATCTAGTTAATAGTGTGAGAGTACAGTCCATAGTGGATGTAGTTAATAGTGTGAGAGTCCAGTCCATAGTGGATCTAGCTAATAATGTGAGAGTCCAGTCCCTAGTGGATCTAGTTGATAGGGTGAGAGTCCAGTCCATAGTGGATCTAGTTAATAGTGTGAGATTCCAGACCATAGTGGATCTAGTTAAAATTGTGAGAGTCCAGTCCGTAGGGGATCTAGTTAATAATGTGAGAGTCCAGTCCCTAGTGGATCTAGTTAATAGTGTGAGAGTCCAGTCCGTAGTGGATCTAGTTAATAGTGTGAGAGTCCAGTCCTTAGTGGATCTAGCTAATAATGTGAGAGTCCAGTCCCTAGTGGATCTAGTTAATAATGTGAGAGTCCAGTCCATAGTGGATCTAGTTAATAGTGTGAGAGTAGAGTCCATAGTGGATGTAGTTAATAGTGTGAGACTCCAGTCCATAGTGGATCTAGCTAATAATGTGAGAGTCCAGTCCCTAGTGGATCTAGTTAATAGGGTGAGAGTCCAGTCCATAGTGGATCTAGTTAATAGTGTGAGATTCCAGACCATAGTGGATCCAGTTAAAATTGTGAGAGTCCAGTCCGTAGTGGATCTAGTTAATAATGTGAGAGTCCAGTCCCTAGTGGATCTAGTTAATAGTGTGAGAGTCCAGTCCATAGTGGATCTAGTTAATAGTGTGAGAGTCCAGTCCGTAGTGGATCTAGTTAATAGTGTGAGAGTCCAGTCCTTAGTGGATCTAGCTAATAATGTGAGAGTCCAGTCCCTAGTGGATCTAGTTAATAATGTGAGAGTCCAGTCCATAGTGGATCTAGTTAATAGTGTGAGATTCCAGACCATAGTGGATCTAGTTAAAATTGTGAGAGTCCAGTCCGTAGTGGATCTAGTTAATAGTGTGAGAGTCCAGTCCGTAGTGGATGTAGTTAAAAGTTTGAGAGTCCAGTCCCTAGTGGATCTAGTTAATAGTGTGAGAGTCCAGTCCCTAGTGGATCTAGTTAAAATTGTGAGAGTCCAGTCCGTAGTGGATCTAGTTAATAATGTGAGAGTCCAGTCCCTAGTGGATCTAGTTAATAGTGTGAGAGTCCAGTCCGTAGTGGATCTAGTTAATAGTGTGAGAGTCCAGTCCATAGTGGATCTAGTTAATAGTGTGAGAGTCCAGTCCGTAGTGGATCTAGTTAATAATGTGAGAGTCCAGTCCGTAGTGGATCTAGTTAATAGTGTGAGAGTCCAGTCCATAGTGGATCTAGTTAATAGTGTGAGAGTCCAGTCCGTAGTGGATCTAGTTAATAATGTGAGAGTCCAGTCCGTAGTGGATCTAGTTAATATTGTGAGAGTCCAGTCCGTAGTGGATCTAGTTAATAGTGTGAGAGTACAGTCCATAGTGGATGTAGTTAATAGTGTGAGAGTCCAGTCCATAGTGGATCTAGCTAATAATGTGAGAGTCCAGTCCCTAGTGGATCTAGTTAATAGGGTGAGAGTCCAGTCCATAGTGGATCTAGTTAATAGTGTGAGATTCCAGACCATAGTGGATCTAGTTAAAATTGTGAGGGTCCAGTCCGTAGGGGATCTAGTTAATAATGTGAGAGTCCAGTCCCTAGTGGATCTAGTTAATAGTGTGAGAGTCCAGTCCATAGTGGATCTAGTTAATAGTGTGAGAGTCCAGTCCGTAGTGGATCTAGTTAATAGTGTGAGAGTCCAGTCCATAGTGGATCTAGTTAATAGTGTGAGAGTACAGTCCATAGTGGATGTAGTTAATAGTGTGAGAGTCCAGTCCATAGTGGATCTAGCTAATAATGTGAGAGTCCAGTCCCTAGTGGATCTAGTTAATAGGGTGAGAGTCCAGTCCATAGTGGATCTAGTTAATAGTGTGAGATTCCAGACCATAGTGGATCTAGTTAAAATTGTGAGAGTCCAGTCCGTAGTGGATCTAGTTAATAATGTGAGAGTCCAGTCCCTAGTGGATCTAGTTAATAGTGTGAGAGTCCAGTCCATAGTGGATCTAGTTAATAGTGTGAGAGTCCAGTCCGTAGTGGATCTAGTTAATAGTGTGAGAGTCCAGTCCTTAGTGGATCTAGCTAATAATGTGAGAGTCCAGTCCCTAGTGGATCTAGTTAATAATGTGAGAGTCCAGTCCATAGTGGATCTAGTTAATAGTGTGAGATTCCAGACCATAGTGGATCTAGTTAAAATTGTGAGAGTCCAGTCCGTAGTGGATCTAGTTAATAGTGTGAGAGTCCAGTCCGTAGTGGATCTAGTTAAAAGTGTGAGAGTCCAGTCCCTAGTGGATCTAGTTAATAGTGTGAGAGTCCAGTCCCTAGTGGATCTAGTTAAAATTGTGAGAGTCCAGTCCGTAGTGGATCTAGTTAATAATGTGAGAGTCCAGTCCTTAGTGGATCTAGTTATTAGTGTGAGAGTCCAGTCCGTAGTGGATCTAGTTAATAGTGTGAGAGTCCAGTCCATAGTGGATCTAGTTAATAGTGTGAGAGTCCAGTCCATAGTGGATCTAGTTAATAGTGTGAGAGTCCAGTCCGTAGTGGATCTAGTTAATAATGTGAGAGTCCAGTCCGTAGTGGATCTAGTTAATAGTGTGAGAGTACAGTCCATAGTGGATGTAGTTATAAATAAATGATAAATGGGTTGTACTTGTATAGCGCTTTTCTACCTTCAAGGTACTCAAAGCGCTTTGACACTACTTCCACATTTACCCATTCACACACACATTCACACACTGATGGAGGGAGCTGCCATGCAAGGCGCCAACCAGCACCCATCAGGAGCAAGGGTGAAGTGTCTTGCTCAGGACACAACGGACGTGACGAGGTTGGTACTAGGTGGGATTTGAACCCGGGCCCCTCGGGTTGTGCACGGCCACTGTCCCACTGCGCCACGCCGTCCCTAGTTAATAGTGTGAGAGTCCAGTCCATAGTGGATCTAGCTAATAATGTGAGAGTCCAGTCCCTAGTGGATCTAGTTAATATTGTGAGAGTCCAGTCCGTAGTGGATCTAGTTAATAGTGTGAGAGTCCAGTCCCTAGTGGATCTAGTTAATAGGGTGAGAGTCCAGTCCATAGTGGATCTAGTTAATAGTGGGAGATTCCAGACCATAGTGGATCTAGTTAAAATTGTGAGAGTCCAGTCCGTAGTGGATCTAGTTAATAATGTGAGATTCCAGTCCCTAGTGGATCTAGTTAATAGTGTGAGAGTCCAGTCCATAGTGGATCTAGTTAATAGTGTGAGAGTCCAGTCCGTAGTGGATCTAGTTAATAGTGTGAGAGTCCAGTCCTTAGTGGATCTAGTTAATAGTGTGAGAGTCCAGTCCCTAGTGGATCTAGTTAATAGTGTGAGAGTCCAGTCCATAGTGGATCTAGTTAATAGTGTGAGAGTCCAGTCCGTAGTGGATCTAGTTAATAGTGTGAGAGTCCAGTCCATAGTGGATGTAGTTAATAGTGTGAGAGTCCAGTCCATAGTGGATCAGCCCACACCCTCCTGGGACGGTGTTTGAAGTGCGAGTCACAGCAGATGTGCGTGTGTCCGTGGGAGGTTTACCACATGTGGGTTTTTGATGTGGTGAACACATTAATGTCGTGTGTGTGCATTCATAGAGCGGGCTCGGTGTACACCACCGCACAATTAATGCATTAACTCGGCCCATCGGAGAGGTATTCATTTAACCGTGCGTTTATTATGATGGTTGCGGCGTGCATCGTACTTCAAGCCGCCTCTAATTGCTCGCTGGCTATGAAACCTCACAACTCCGATAATGAACATGGACTAAGTATCGTCAGCAGTCAAGTCCACTTCACGCTTTCTTTAGCATTCAATTGATATTCCTTGCACTCCTTCACCCCCCCTGACGACCGACGCTCAACTCCTGGCTCAGCGATGCCACATTTCCGGTCGGACGGGTGCTAAAATGCACTCCTATGCTCTGCAACACTATTTTACTTTAACTTGACATTGTCTTGCTGAAATAAGCAGGGGCGTCTATGATTATGTTGCTCCAAAACCTGCATGTACCTTCACAGGCGTGTAAGTTACCCATGCCTTGGGCACCAATAAACCCCCATACCATCACAGATGCTGGCTTTTTTAACTTTGCGCCGGATGGTTCTGTTCCTCTTCGGTCCGGAGGACACAACGTCCACAGTTTCCCCCCCCAAAAATTGGACCCGTCAGACCACAGAACACTTTCCCACCTTGCATCAGTCCATATTAGACAAGCTCGGGTGGATGTAGTTAATAGTGTGAGAGTCCAGTCCATAGTGGATCTAGTTAATAGTGTGAGAGTCCAGTCCTTAGTGGATCTAGCTAATAATGTGAGAGTCCAGTCCCTAGTGGATCTAGTTAATAATGTGAGAGTCCAGTCCATAGTGGATCTAGTTAATAGTGTGAGATTCCAGACCATAGTGGATCTAGTTAAAATTGAAGCCGGCGACGTTTCCGGGTGTTGTTGATAAATGGCTTTGGCTTTGCGTATTACAGTTTTAACTGGCACTTACAGATGTAGCGACAAGCTGTAGTTAATGAGAGTGGGATTCTGAAGTGTTCCTGAGCCCATGTGGAGGACGGCGTGGCGAAGTTGGTAGAGTGGCTGTGCCAGCAATCTGAGGGTTACTGGTTCAATCCCCACCTTCTACCATCCTAATCACGTCCGTTGTGTCCTTGGGCAAGACACTTCACCCTTGCTCCTGATGGGACCAGTGAGCGCCTTGCATGGCAGCTCCCGCCGTCAGTGTATGACTGGACACATGTGGAAATACTGTCAAAGCGCTTTGGGCTCCTTAAAAAAAGGGGTAAAAAAAAGCTCTGTGCAAGTACAAATGTGGAAGTAGTGTCAAAGCGCTTTGAGTACCTTGAAGGTAGAAAAGCGCTATACCAGTACAACCCATTTATCATTTATTTATAACACATTTACCATTTACCATGTGGTGATATCCTTTACACACTAATGCAGTATTGCCTGAGGGATTGAAGGCTTGTATTCATCGCTTACGTGTAGTGATTTCTCCAGATTCTCTGAAACTTTTGATGATATTACAGGCCGTAGTAAATTCCTTCCAATAGCTGGTTGAGAAATGTTGTTTTTAAACCGTTGAACAATTTGCTCACGCATTTGTTGACAAAGTGGTGACCCTCGCCCAGTCCTTGTTTGTGAATGACTGAGCATTTCATGGAAGCTGCTTTTATACCCAATCATGGCACCCGCCTGTTCCCAATTAGCCTGTTCACCTGTGGGATGTTCCCAGTAAGCGTTTGATGAGCATTCCTCAACTTTCTCGGTCCTTTTTGCAACTTGTGCCAGCTTTTTTGGAACATGTTGCAGGCATCTATTTCCAAATGAGCTAATATTTGCAGAAAATAACACTACAAAAAACAACGTGAACTTTAAATATCTTGTCTTTGAAGTCTATTCAATTGAATAGCAAACTTATTTTTGTTTACCATTTACACAACATGAGCAAAATATGAAAACACTACATGTAATTTTGATTGTGACAGGCGTTGCAAATGTACTTACAGTAATGGAAGTGTTTGACTGTTTTAAGAGCGCTTTATAAGCAGAAGTGAGCGACTTCCATCGGCGATATTTTAAGTGGACTTTTGCTCGCATTTATTTCCGAGTTAGAATGCGTAAAAAAAAAGAGTAAAAACATAAGTGTGCTTGTCTTCCATAAGGAGTGATAGGCAACATCCAAAAGTGCACTTCCCCTTGAACTGCCATGGTGAAAAAAAACATTGGCGTAACACGCATCCTTGCAGCTTGTGCAAAGTCTGGCCTTCAGAATAAAAGCCCGGCAGTAAAACACGGTTGGTTGCACACACCGCTTGCGCAGGTGACAATGTTGACGCAGAGTGAGGTGAGTCGATGAAGTCAACAGTGCGAGAGAGATGGAAGGACATGTTTTGTATGAAGGAGCTATCATCAGTATTAAATTGATTAATTATTATTATTAATAATTAATAAAAAAAAAAGAAAATTGTTAAATCAATGTTTTCTCTCTGCCATATATATATATATATATATATATATATATATATATATATATATATATATAT
>NC_084615.1:20436836-20444336 GCF_033978795.1 Nerophis ophidion
TACTTGTTCATTGCTTTGCTTGCACTGCATCATACTTATCAGCACCTCTGCAGTTCTGGACCACAACGGCAAAAACAGAAGTATCTGAGCTCGGAAAGTCCGAGGTTCAACATCCGTCACGGATTTGAAAAATATGGAAATCTTTCACCGCTTGATTTTTGGAGAAAAGCCAGTTGACTTTGTGAGGTGCCCTCAAAGGAAAGCTCTTGTTTTCTAAAGTATTTGAACAAAAAAAGGCCTTTGTGGGAGTGATGATTTTTTTTTTTTTTCTTGGATCATTGCCCAAAAATTGTACCTATAACATGTAATCTACTGGAATAATCCAATATACATGACCGTTATCTTTAAATACAAGTGTTGACTTACTGCAAATGCTCCAGTTAGCACATCTATGCTATTGCTCATAGTCTGCAGAAGCAAAAATATAAAATGAATAAATTGTAATCAGGCCCAGTTTAAAAAAAAACCCACACAATCAAAACAAAGGCATTAACAGCTGTGGCTGTAGGTAACCTTGTGTGTTTTTCAAATGGAGGCAGTAGCTGCATTCGAAATATCACAAGCGACATGTTTGTAATTCTGCATAAGTTGTTAGTGTGAAACTCATTCCTGTTACTCTCAGTAAACTGTTGAATATTGAACAACCGGTATTCTCGTCAGAGCTATAAATGCTAACCGAGCCGTTTGCCACGTGTCACTCCCAAGTATCTAATCAGAAGTTGTGATTTTACAAAAGCAGAATGAAAGCTAGACCCGGCCAGCGGAGAAAACAGCGGCTGGCTCTAAATGCTGACTGAGCCGTTCTCGCTCAGCCTTACTACAACATTGGTTCTGCGACTGCTGTGTTGTGCAATATTGACGAATTCCATTCATTAGTTTACAGAACAGGGTTAGTAAATCAATGATTGGAATGATACTCTGGTGGCCATCAGGCTACTCCTGCCAGGGTATCATCTGACGGTCTTTGACTGTTTGTGAGAAGCTGCAAAAACCAGAGTTGTTCTTTAGATTATCTGGGAGACAGTGACATTCTTTGATGGCTTGATATGAAAAGGCTGATTGGGAGAAGGCAGACTTTCTTTCCTAATCACAAGTTGAGATTTACAAAAAGCAGAAAGTGACACGGGGAGCCATACCCGGCCAGCGGAGAAATCAGCGGTTTTCACTTGTTTTAACCAACAAAGTAGCAGAGCAAAATGTTGATTAGGTGGCCGATATCACTGATATCCACTCAAATCAACCAACTACGAGCGGTATTGTGAGTTTGAATATAATTTTTTGCAATCAATGTTTTTCGCAACAATTTTTGTTTTGACAGTATTACGTCCGATGCGGGTGTATCGATTTTTTATTGCGCCCAAAAATGGCCATTTTTGTACACTAGTGACAAATGTTGTTGATTCAATGCACAGTAGTGCGCAAGGATGTTTCTCTATCGTATTTTACAAGCCGTAGTCATGTGGCGACTTAACTTATGGTATTTTGAGCGGTATTTATTGAAGAAAAGATGGCTGCCAATGCTTCTCCCTGCTCAGAGTCTCTCTACAATCCATCAAATATCTCTGGAATCTGAGACAAATATCTTGAAATGCTCCATTGCTGATGGTGAAGGAATACTTTACTTCACTACTTTGGGGATATTGCAACAACATTGGACTCTGAAAAAGGTACTTTAAGAGTATCAAATCAAGGCCCAAACAGGCCTTCTGAAAACTTCAGTGCAGCTCATCAAGTTACCTAAAATACCTGTGTAAAATGACTTGAAAAGATGACAATAACAATTAAAAAGTTGTCAGAGGAACTTGAAGAGATAAAGAAATCTCTAAACTTCATGGGTGAAGAGATTGCCAAGGTTCTAAAGCAACAAGGAAACATCATGGGCCTCATGGAGGAAGTGAAGGAGCTGAAGGAGAAAGTGATCCAGAGAGACAAAAGGATTGAACTTTTGGAGCAGGGATGTGAGGATTTGGAGCAACAATCACTTGTCAATGACATTGTGGTCACAGGACTAGAGCTGAAACACGGCAGTTATGCTCGAGTTACAGCTGGGTTGAACCAAGGTGAAGATGCTCCTATGGAGGAACTTGAAACTCTTGAGCAAAAACTCCTGGACTTTTTCAGAGGTAAAAACATCATCGTTGAGAAACAAAACATATCAACATGCTATTCATTTCCAAACAAGAATGTTAAAGCAAGACCAATAATAGTGATGCAGATGGTTAACCAGAAACACAAAATGGAGCTGCTGAGACAGTCCAAAAAGCTAACGGGCACTGGAATTTATCTGAATGAGCACCTGACAAAGAAAAATGGTGAAATTCCAAGAAGTGGCCGCATTGTCAGGAAAGAAAATAAGATTCAATCTACATGGACGAGCCATGGCAAAGTCTATATAAAACCAAATGGATCGGATCAAATGAAGCCAATATGGATTAAAAATGTGAAAGACTTGGAACAATTTAAATAACTTGTTGAATCAGGACAACAAATGGTATGTGGACAATGAAAATGTATGGTACACATGGTATATGGACATTGGATTATGGATAATGTGTGTTTTTTTTTAAGTTATTTCGTACATTTTAGTTCATTATTGATATTTTGGTTAAACTTCTTTGGAGGATGACTAATAATGAGTTTGACTTTTATATTTCTGACGAGGAAGAAAGCAGTATAGCTGGGCAAGAAGATATTCAAGACAGGATAAGCTGTAAGGAACTAAATTTAAGTTATTTAGAAATGAATGGTGATAAAGTAGGATAATTTTGTAATGACATTGATCCAGAAATTAATTTAAGTGGATTACATAACATAAATGTTTCATATTACTCAGAGGATAGATTTAAAAATTGGGATTAAAAGGGTTTTTTCGCTTATTCATTTTAATAGTAGAAGTCTCAGGGCTAATTTTGAGAAGATACAAGAGTGCTTGGAATCTTTAAAATCAACATTCCAAGCAATTGCCATCTCAGAGACATGGTTGACGGATGAAATTAATGATATGTTTATATTAGAAGGTTATGATTTTTATAATATAAATAGAAAAAATAAAAAAGGAGGTGGTGTTGCGTTCTATGTACAAAAAAATATTACTGTGAAATTATCGACAGTCTAGTTATAGATGATGTTATGGAGGGTATGACTATAAAAATACAAATAAACAACCAACGTAGTACATATTTGAGTTGTATTTATAGGACACCTGGATCTCATGTAGAGCTTTTCCATGACAGCCTACTAAAAGTACTTGGAAAACTAGCTAACAAGAAATGTGTCTTTGTATGTGGAGATTTCAATTTTGATTTATTAAAATGGAGAACCCATAAACCAACTAATGACTTTATGAATGAAATGTTTACTTATGGTTTGCAACCAATAATTAATAAACCAAGCAGAATAACGCGAGAATGTGCTACCCTCATTGACAATATTTTTACAAATATCCATGACATAACTACAGGTGGAATACTCCTTAGTGACATCACAGATCATTTTCCAGTGTTTGTGAATATTCAAAGTATGATTGTAAATATAACACAAAAAACATTGTTCAAATTAACAAGATTAAGGACACCTGAAAGAATACAAGCATTTAAGAATGAGCTTTCAAAATGTTTCTGGGAAGGGGTGTATGTTGAAAATTGTAATGATTCATACAGGGCATTTCTGTTTAAATGGTTAGAACTTTATAATTCCTGCTGTCTAGTCGTGAAGTCCACACCAAAGAAAGTGAGTAAAAATAAGCCTTGGATGACGAAGGGTCTAATAATGGCATCCAATAGAAAACATGCTCTGTATGATAGTTACTTAAAAAATAAAACTGAGCAAAATGAAAGGGAGTATAAAATGTATAAAAATGAGTTGACTTCTATTCTACGAAATCAAAAGAAAAGTTATTATAACGAGAAATTTGAAGATAGCAAAAATAATATTAAACAAACGTGGAACACAATTAACCAGGTTTTAGGTAATAGATGTAAAAATCATGAGACTCCGAGCTACTTTATAAATGATAATAATATAAAACTAACCAAAAAAAAAATAATAGTGGAAGAATTTAATGATTATTTTGTTAATATGGGCCCTGCACCTGGAGAAAAAATACCCGTTTATGAGCACACAGGCTTGACTAAAAACACAATAAACTCTAATGTAAAATCAATGTTTTTGAGTGGAGTAACAGAAGTGGATATAATTCAAACAGTAAGAGCCTTTAAAAGTAAAACATCTACAGACATACATCACATAGATATGGTAATTATTAAAGAATGTATTCATTTAATTCCTAAGCCATTGGCTCACATATGTAATCAATCATTCCAGTGTGGATACTTCCCAGATGATATGAAGATAGCAAAGGTTATTCCTGTTTTTAAAAACGGAAATAAGCATCTTATGGAAAATTATAGACCGATCCCAATACTCACTCAATTTTCAAAAATTTTAGAAAAGCTTTTTACAAAACAGTTAAATAATTTTCTGGAAAAAAAACACCTTGCTTAAGCAGCAGCAGTATGGTTTTAGGGAAAATCGAACAACTACGTATGCAGTAATGCATATGCTAGAGGAGGTTAGTACTGCTATGGATAATGATGAATTTACAGTAGCCATCTATATTGATTTAAAAAAGGCCTTTGATACCATTGACCACAGACAGTTAATAAATAAGTTGGATAAGTACGGCATCCGAGGGCCAGCTCTGTCCTGGATCAAAAGCTATCTAGAAAATAGAAAACAATGTGTTCAGGTGGATAATACAATATCTGGATTTAAAAATATAGTTTGTGGAATTCCTCAGGGTTCTATAATTGGTCCTAAGTTATTTACAATTTTCATTAATGATTTTTGTGATGCATCAAGTTTCTTAACATTTTTTATGTTTGCTGATGATGCAACCGTCCTTTGTTCTGGAAAAATATTTAATGAACTTTTGGTAAAAATAGAACAAGAAATGACAGTGCTTAAAAACTGGTTTGATATGAATAAATTATCACTTAATATTGCTAAAACTAAATTTATGATATTTGGTACCAAAACTGAGGTATCTAATGAAGTAAATATTAAAATAAATGGAGATAAAATTGAGCGTGTCTTTGATACTAAGTTTTTGGGAGTTATAATTGACTATAAATTATCATGGAGACAACATGTAAATTATATAAAAACAAAAATATCAAAAACACTTGGTGTTTTGTATAAAACTAAATAATTACTTAATTATAATTCTTTGTTAACAATTTATTATACTTTGATACTTCCATACATGACATACTGTGTAGAACTCTGGGGAACCACTTTTAAAACCATATTTAATGATATTGTTTTGCTGCAAAAAAAAGCTGTACGGCTAATAAACAAAGCAGGATATTATGACCATACCCATCCATTATTTGTTAAATCAAAACTTAGGAAATTTCAAGATATTGTTTATTATAAAATAACACAGATAATGTTCAAAGCAAAAATAAATACTCTTCCAGAAGGAATTCAAAAATACTTCTCTTTACAGACCAGCAAATACAATCTAAGAGATGAATCTAAGTTTATTTTACCAAAAGCAAGACTAGTTGTTAAACGTAGATGTTTATCTGTTCTCGGTGTTAATTTGTGGAATTCTGTTGGTAAAGAAATAAAAATGAGCGACTCAGTATTTAATTTAAAAAAGAACATGTCACAATGTATTTTAAAAAGTTATGTGAACTAGAAATGTATGTTTGTTTGGTTAAATGTTGTATTTAGAAGGTATGTATGTTTATCTATTTACAAAAAAGTGCATGTGTGTAAGTACATATTTTTGTATTATTTGTTAAAGGGCAACTTAAATGTAAATGCTGAATGACTATATTTCTTTTTGTATTACAAAATTATTAGAAAAGGTGTCTTAATTGAATGTAAAACATTTTATGTTGGGCATTTTGCTTCTGCCTGTTTCAGTCATGTTATTCATTTTTGAATCGTGATCCATGTTTGAATATATTTTTGTTAGACTGAAAATAAACTGAACTGAACTGAAACTGAAGTCGGACTAAGTAAGACAATCACTGAAGGCCTGGACGGAAAATGCACGGCCCGTCACTGTATTTTAGTAAAACAAACATAACAAGTGCGCAATGGATCAACTTTTCTTTTTTTAAACAACAGAGCCAACTAGCTGAACTGTTGAACTGTCCTCTTTTGTAGCCGCCCTGCAAACACGCACACACACACTCTAAACTGGCGTAGAAAACGCTGTGGATACTTCCAGAATGTTTCAAAAAACACAACGCCTGCGCAATGCTTTCTTTTGGACTTATATTGAGATCGCAAAACTAGAAACTATTTATAAAAAGGCTAAAAATATACCCCACAAGGTACGGTGTTGAGTGAATGAGCACCGGAGATCGATCAGATATATATATAAATGAACATATGTATATATATATGTATATATATATATATATATATGTATATATATATATATATATGTATATATATATATATATATATATATATATAGACCAGCTTCAAATCTATATTAGCCTACTATCAAAATTACTTAACAAGTCTTCTTTAAGTGTTATAAGGATGGCAACACATTATGCAAGTGTCTATATTAGATTTATTAGCCTACTCTCAAAATTACTTTAAAAGTCTAATATACGTGTTATAATGAAGGCAACACATGCTATAAGTGTCTGTATTAGCCTACTATCAAAATGACTTTAAAAGTCTTATATAAGTGTTATAATGAAGGCAACACATGATGCAAGTGTCTATATTAGCGATATTAGCCTACTATCTAAATTACTTTAAAAGTCACACACAAGTCAATAACATCAACAAAGCGCACCTCTGTGGATTAACGCACAGCATAAAACATTTGGTGGACAAAATGAGAGAAAAGATTGGAAGATGGCGAGGTCAAGCACTGGCGAAATGAGTAGGACAAAACAATGTCCACCAATGAAGCACACAGACAAACATATTAAACCATGGGCTTTTCTAACAATTGGGAAGGTTTGTGTCATGTTTGTCCTCAAACAAAAAACATACTAAAACAAAACAATTATTTTTTTCCCCCCGTCCTTTTCCATTTTCAGTCTGTTTTTAAAAAATGCTCCAGGGAGCCACTAGGGCGGCACTAGAGAGCCGCATGCCCTCGGACGAGCCCGGACAAGACAAACTAATAACATTTAATTATCCAGCGGACATAAAGCCACAACTTTTCCGCTTACCTCGACCGTTTTCAGGCAGTTGCGGTCTTCCAATTAGTTTTAGCACCGGCCCCAGTCTTTGGCGGGGAAACAGCTGTGGCATCATTAACGGTCCTTTCAAACACAAGGCGGCGTTATCACACCCGTTATCCCGGCGACCATTAAAGGCACTTTACAAGGCAAATGCCATCGCGGCAAGTGGCGGCTGCACGGGGGATGATATATACACTGGAAAAGGGTTTTTGCAAACCCGGCTGCCAAACGCTCACAAGAGTCTTGTTTTGGTTATATACGGAGCCTTTTGCTT
>NC_084615.1:20449336-20461836 GCF_033978795.1 Nerophis ophidion
ATTAAAGTTATTAAACATTTTTTGCCATACCCGACACGCCTGCAACATATGGGGGACTTTTCGTGCATGATAAGGGCCTCAAAAAGGCGTCCAAACATATAGAAAAAAAAACCCTGCAGTTTTAATTGGGCCGTTGCTGTGCGCTGAATAAAATAAAATAAAATAATAAAAATACAATTAAATTTAAAAAATCAAAAATAAAATAAAATAAAATTTAATTAAATTTCCCTGTCATCATTTGGAGCAATTAAAATCAAAATCTGAATTTGTGAAGCACAACTATTAAGGTTTAATTAATATAACATTTTTCTCCAAACCCGACGCGTCTGCAAGATATCGGGTCTTTTCGTGCATGTTAAGGGCCTCAAAAAGGGGTCCAAATATCCATCCATCCATTTTATACCGCTTATTTCCTTTTGGGGTCGCGGGGGGCCCTGGCGCCTATCTCAGCTACAATCGAGCGGAAGGCGTGGTACACCCTGGACAAGTCGCCACCTCATCGCAGGGCCAACACAGATAGACAGACAACATTCACACTCACATTCACACACTAGGGCCAATTTAGTGTTGCCAATCAACCTATCCCCAGGTGCATGTCTTTGGAGGTGGGAGGAAGCCGGAGTACCCGGAGGGAACCCACGCATTCACGGGGAGAACATGCAAACTCCACACAGAAAGATTCCGAGCCTGGATTTGCACCCAGGACTGCAGGAGCTTCGTATTGTGAGGCAGACGCACTAACCCCTCTTCCACCGTGAAGCCGGGATCCATATATATATATATATATATATATATATATATATATATATATATATATATATATATATATATATATATATATATATATATATATATATCTTAATTAGATTACCAGAGAATAGTACTCGATACCGTGGTAGAGCGCAATATATGTAGGTGTGGGGAAAAATCACAAGACTACTTCATCTCTACAGAATGATTCATGAGGGGTTCCCTCAATCAAAAAAAATCTCCTGATGACTGAGGGAACCCCTCATGAAACAGTTCTGTAGAGATGAAGTAGTCTTGTGATTTTTTCCCACACATACATATATATATATATATATATATATAAAAAAAACAGCAATTTTAATCAGGCTGTTGCAGTGCTCTGCAGAAAATAAAATAAAATACATTATAATAAAATAAAATAAAGCTGTCATCTTTTGGAGCAATTACAATCAAGATATGAACTTGTAAAGCCCAGTTATTAACGTTTTGTTAATATAACATTTTCCACCTACTCAACGAGCCTGTAAGATATGGGCTTTTTGTGCATGTTAAGAGCCTCGAAAAAGCGTCCAAACATATATATGTATATAAAAAAAAAAATCACGGCCCTTGCAGTGCTAAATCTACTGTTCGGGCCCCAATAAACCAAACATGGAAAATATGTCAGCGTTCATCGATAGTAGCGTGGTTTGGGAATTATTGCGAATCAGCATGCACTTTTGGAAACAGCTCTTTTCATAATTGGCAGACATCCATATATGGGGGAGGGGGGTCTCTAAGTGCGAAGGGAGCATGCATTAATAAATGTGCTCCCAGTATAAAAAAAAAAACCTCTCAGGGGGATCATGAGTTCAAGTTGGTCATGTAAAATACAGCAGTGCCATCATATTTGACAATGATGCTGCAATATTAAAAGGGTTGAGTCTGCGGGGTCATAAAACATGCCCTTGGCCTTACTGCACCGCGTTTTACTCGCACACATTCATGGACCCTGTAACCGCGTAAAGTATGACGTCAATTTAACGAGAAAGCGTGCGCACATTAAACTGATGAGCGTCGACGCCGTTTTTTGCACCATGATGACTTCAATGTAAACGAGTGACCCTCAGCAGAGTGGAGACCTCCGCCAAGGCCAAGTAAAACCCCATCAGAGCAACTACGCTAGCACTACGAGGTGTGCGTTAAAAAACGGCACCGTGGGCAAAAGACAAAATAAATCTACTGTAGATCTGTTTCTAAAAAACAGTCAGGCTTTAATATGCGTATTTGGGACAACTTTTGTGTGGTCCGTACATCGGTTTAGAGGTCCATCCATCTTCTTCCGCTTATCCGAGGTCGGGTCGCGGGGGCAACAGCCTAAGCAGGGAAACCCAGACTTCCCTCTCCCCAGCCACTTCATCTAGCTCTTCCCGGGGCATCCCGAGGCATTCCCAGGCCAGCCGGGAGACATAGTCTTCCCAACGTGTCCTGGGTCTTCCCCGTGGCCTCCTACCGGTGGCATCCTGATCAAATACCCAAAATATCTCATCTGGCTCCTCTCGATGTGAAGGAGCAGTGGCTTTACTTTGAGTTCCTGCTGGATGGCAGAGCTTCTCACTCTATCTCTAAGGGAGAGCCCCGCCACACGGCGGAGGAAACTCATTTCGGCCGCTTGTACCCGTGATCTTATCCTTTCGGTCATGACCCAAAGCTCATGACCATAGGTGAGGATGGGAACGTAGATCGACCGGTAAATTGAGAGCTTTGCCTTCCGGCTCAGCTCCTTTTTCACCACGACGGATCGGTACAACGTCCGCATTACTGAAGACGCCGCACCTGTCGATCTTACGATCCACTCTTCCCTCACTCGTGAACAAGACTTCTAGGTGCTTGAACTCCTCCACTTGGGGCATGGTCTCCTCCCCAACCCGGAGATGGCACTCCACCCTTTTCCGGGCGAGAACCATGGACTCGGACTTGGAGGTGTTGATTCTCATTCCGGTCGCTTCACACTCGGCTGCGAACCGATCCAGTGAGAGCTGAAGATCCCGGTCAGATGAAGCCATCAGGACCACATCATCTGCAAAAAGCAGAGACCAAATCCTGCGGTCACCAAACCGGAACCCCTCAACGCCCTGACTGCGCCTAGAAATTCTGTCCGTAAAAGTTATGAACAGAATCGGTGACAAAGGACAGCCTTGAGGGAGTCCAACCCTCACTGGAAATGTGTTCGACTTACCGCCGGCAATGCGGACCAAGCTCTGGCACTGATCATACAGGGAGCGGACCGCCACAAAAAGACAGTCCGGTACCCCATACTCTCTGAGCACTCCCCACAGGACTTCCCGAGGGACACGGTCGAATGCCTTCTCCAAGTCCACAAGGCACATGTAGACTAGTAGGGCAAACTCCCATGCACCCTCAAGGACCCTGCCGAGAGTATAGAACCGGTCCACAGTTCCACGACCAGGACGAAAACCACACTGTTCCTCCTGAATCCGAGGTTCGACTACCCGGCGAAGCCTCCTCTCCAGTACACCTGAATAAACCTTACCGGGAAGGCTGAGGAGTGTGATCCCACGATAGTTGGAACACACCCTCCGGTCCCCCTTCTTAAAGAGAGGGACTACCACCCCGGTCTGCCAATCCAGAGGTACCGCCCCCGATGTCCACGCGATGCTGCAAAGTCTTGTCAACCAAGACAGCCCCACAGCATCCAGAGCCTTAAGGAACTCCGGGCGGGTCTCATCCACCCCCGGGGCCTCGCCGCCGAGGAGCTTTTTAACTACCTCAGCAACCTAAGCCCCAGAAATAGGAGAGTCCACCACAGATTCCCCAGGCACTGCTTCCTCAAAGGAAGACGTGTTGGTGGGATTGAGGAGGTCTTCGAAGTATTCCCTCCACCGATCCACAACATCCGCATTCGAAGTCACCAGAACACCATCCGCACCATACACGGTGTTGATAGTGCACTGCTTCCCCTTCCTGAGGCGGCGTATGGTGGTCCAGAATCGCTTCGAAGCCGTCCGGAAGTCGTTTTCCATGGCTTCCCCGAACGGAGCCCACGGGGAAGACCCAGGACACGTTGGGAAGACTATGTCTCCCGGCTGGCCTGGGAAAGCCTCGGGATCCCCCGGGAAGAGCTAGACGAAGTGGCTGGAGAGAGGGAAGTCTGGCCTTCCCTGCTTAGGCTCTTGCCCCCGCGACCCGACCTCGGATAAGCGGAAGATGATGGATGGATGGATGGGTTCAACCGCCACCCGCCCAAATCTGATTAAAATCAATTTTTTCGTCATGTCACCCGCCCGACCCGCGGTTTATCCGCGGTCTCCGCGGATGAGACCGCAAACCGCGCATATCTACCGTGTAGTATTTTATACGTCAATAGTAAAACCTTAAAGTCACATCTTACGTGCACAGGAAGCCAGTGCAGGTGAGCCTGTACAGGCGTAATATGATCAAACTTTCTTGTTTTTGTCAAAAGTCTAGCAGCCGTATTTTGTATCAGCTCTAATCTTTTAATGCTAGACATGGGGAGACCCGAAAATAATACGTTACAGTAGTCGAGACGAGGCGTAACAAACGCATGGATAATGATCTCAGAATCTTTAGTGGACAAAATGGAGCAAATTCTAGCGATATTACAGAGATGAAAGAAGGCCATTTTAGTAACACTTTTAATGTGTGACTCAAACGAGAGTTGGGTCAAAGTTGGTACTATACTCTGCTGCGCCATGTAGCCATTGAAGTATTCCCATGCTAGCGAGGTGGTCCAACGTACACGCATCTTTCAGTCCAAAACGGCCCGATCTATCCACATCCAGAATTGTCTGGCGGTCGTATGTGACCACGGAGTGTCCAGGCTTTAAGGCAGCCATGAAATTTGCAGAATTTTCCGGTATTTTTGCCAAATGTTCTATTTCTACCTTGAGCGTCTGCAGGCCGCAGCCCGTCCGTCAAGGTGTGCAGGCTAATTGGGAACAGGTGGGTGCCATGATTGGGTATAAAAGCAGCTTCCATGAAATGCTAAGTAATTCACAAACAAGGATGGGGCGAGGTTCACCAATTTGTAAGCAAATTGTCAAACAGTTTTAGAACAACATTTCTCAACGAGCTATTGCAAGGAATTTAGGGATTTTACCACCTACGGTTCGTAAAATCATCAAAAAGTTCAGAGAATCTGGAGAAATCACTGCATGTAAGCGATGATATTAGACCTTTGATCCCTCAGACGGTACTGCATCAAAAACCGACATCAGTGTGTAAAAGATATCTCATGGGCTCAGGAACACTTCATAAAACCACTGTCAGTAACTACAGTTGGTTGCTACATCTGTAAGTGCAAGTTAAAACTCTGCTATGCAAAGCAAAATCTATTTGTCAACAACACCAAGGAACGCCGCTGGCTTCGCTGGGCCCGAGCTCATCTAAGATGGACCAATGTAAAGTGGAAAAGTGTCCTGTGGTCTGAAAAGTCCACATTTCAAATTATATTTGGAAACTGTGGACGTGGTGTCCTCCAGAACAATGAGGAAAATAACCATCCGGATTGTTATAGGCGCAAAGTTCAAAATCCAGCAACTGTGATGGTATGGGGGTGTATTAGTGCCCAAGGCATGGGTAACTTACACATCTGTGAAGGCACCATTAATGCTTAATGGTCCATACAGGTTTTGGAACAACATATGTCGTCATCCAAGCAATGTTATCATAGACGCCCCTGCTTATTTCAGCAAGACAATGCCAGGCCACGTGTTGCAACAGCATGGTTTCGTAGTAACAGAGTGCAAGTACTTTCCTGGCCCGCCTGCAGTCCCATTGAAAATGTGTGGCGCATTATGAAGTGTAAAATACGACAGTGGAGACCCCGGACTGTAGAACGACTGAAGCTCTACATAAAACAAGAATGAGAAAGAATTCCACTTTCAAAGCTTCAACGATTAGTTTCCTCAGTTCCCAAACGTTTATTGAGTGTTGTTAAAAGAATAGGTGATGTAACACAGTGGTGAACATGCCCTTTCCCAACTACTTTGGCACGTGTTGCAACCGTGAAATTCTAAGTTCATTATAATTTGCAAAAAAATTAAAAATTTATGAGTTTGAACATCAACTATCTTGTCTTTGTAGTGCATTCAACTGAATATGGGTTGAAAAGGATTTGCAAATCATTGTATTCTGTTTATATTTACATCTAACACAATTTCCCAACTCATATGGAAACGGGGTTTTCACATATAAAGTGCTTTTTTTGATTGAATGATTGAGACTTTTATTAGTAGAGTGCACATTACAGTACATATTCCTTACAATTGATCACTAAATGGTAACACCCCAAAAAGTTTTTATCCTTTTTCAAGTCGGGGTCCACGTTAATCAACAATAAATTGTCTCAAGTTGTTGCTCAGATTAAATAAAATGACACAACTTTTCTTCTAAACATGAAAAGTGCAACATTAAACAGTTTCAAGTCCACTCAGCCTCAGACTAACTTTTCTTTCCCCCTCCAGCCTGGCTAACTTGGCAGTAAGAGGATACTGTATATGGGCTCATTGTTCTTCCACCATAGAAGTGGGTCAAAATCTAGTTTTTAATGCAATATGGACTTAAATCTGCTGCTATAAAAACATTTGTTTTTGCTTTAGCCCTGCCTGATTCTAGCTACAAAAGTAACAGATTTGTACCAACAAATGAAGTGTAAATCCCCTGTTTTTGCTCGGCAGCACAAAGTATTGACACAGGCCAAGATTGATTATGCGGGGGGTTGACAAAGGTGGCGGCGGCTGGTATTGACAACCTGATTAACACACAATTATAAAGTTAAGTCTTTCTTCTCCGAGTTTCCTCGAACAAAACAAAAGTCCGTGGAACTTTTTTAACGCTACCCTCCAGTCACTGGAGTTTGGGTCTTTATCGCAGACGTTATGCTAAGCGCGAGGAGTAATACATTGCCCTGTCACAGTCGTTCCCCAATGAGTCCTGCATCTCGGAGAGCAACACCAAACAAGACGGAATAAGAAACCGGGGCCATAAAACCGAGATACATTGCCCTGATATCGGCTCTCAGGCCTGCTAAAAAGGATTTTTCATGCGTGCCCCGTCTCTCCGACACTAATTGCATTGGTATCACATTCCAGGGAGCTGTAAATTTCTCGGAGGTATATATCTCGCTTTTCAGGAGTAGGTGGAATCATCAAAGGTACGGGCCAATTTTATGGAGGCACTAAAGCATCACAACACCCGACTCGAAGAAACGTCTGTGGGCCCACTGCTGAAACCCGTTCAGTCAAAGTCAGAATGTCCGTATCATATTCAGTGGGTATGTGGAATTGGTTGATTGGATTTAAAGAACTAAAGACCGCAGATCAGAATAGATCATAGAACGAGGCTTTACTTCCTCTCCTGATTCATTGGATTTCTGTTGTCATCTTCGGTCGGGGTTTCATTTTTTGCAGTTTGCTCTTGTACAGTTGACGCCAACTTTTGAGTTAAAGTCCATTTTTATTAGTCCGATGGTATCGTTCAGCTGGAAATGACAACGTTTAGCGGTAAAAGATTGTATGGGCCTGAACTACCAAGATCCAATCATGGAGGGAGTGTTCACAGATCAATCAATCAATCAAGCCCTAAATCACAAGTGTCTCAAAGGGTTGCACAAGCCACATCAGGGCAAGGAAAAACTCACAAACCAGTGGGATTTCAATGAGAATGACTATGAGAAACCTCGGAGAGGGCCGCAGATGTGGGTGACCCCAATCCAGTCCATAGTGGATATAACATAATAGCGAGAGTCTAGTACGTAGTGGATCTAACATAATAGTGTGAGAGTCCAGTCCATAGTGGATAGAACATAATAGTGTGAAAGTCCAGTCCATAGTGGATCTAACATAATACTGAGAGTCCAGTCCATAGTGGATCTAACATAATATTGTAAAAGTTCAGTCCATAGTGAATCTAACATAATAGTGTAAGAGTCCAGTCCATAGTGGATCAAACATAATAGTGTGGGAGTGCAGTCCATAGTGGATCTAACATAATAGTGAGAGTCCAGTCCATAGTGGATCTAACATAATAGTGAGAGTCCAGTCCATAGTGGATCCAACATAATAGTGAGAGTCCAGTCCATAGTGGATCAAACATAATAGTGTGGGAGTGCAGTCCATAGTGGATCTAACATAATAACGAGATTCCTGTACGTAGCGGATCTAACATAATAGTGTGAGTCCAGTCCATAGTGGATCTAACATAATAGTGAGAGTCCAGTCCATAGTGGATCAAACATAATAGTGTGGGAGTGCAGTCCATAGTGGATCTAACATAATAACGAGATTCCTGTACGTAGCGGATCTAACATAATAGTGTGAGTCAAGTCCATAGTGGATCTAACATAATAGTAAGAGTCCAGTCTATAATGGATCTAACATAATATTGTAAAAGTTAAGTCCATAGTTAATCTAACATAAGAGTGTGAGAGTCCAGTCCATAGTGGATCTAACATAATAGTGAAAGTCCAGTCCATAGCGGATCTAACATAATAGTGTGAGTCAAGTCCATAGTGGATCTAACATAATAGTAAGAGTCCAGTCTATAATGGATCTAACATAATATTGTAAAAGTTAAGTCCATAGTTAATCTAACATAAGAGTGTGAGAGTCCAGTCCATAGTGGATCTAACATAATAGTGAAAGTCCAGTCCATAGTGTATCTAACATAATACTGAGAGTCCAGTCCATAGTGGATCTAACATAATATTGTAAAATTTCAGTCCATAGTGAATCTAACATAATAGTGTAAGAGTCCAGTCCATAGTGGATCTAACATAATAGCGAGAGTCCAGTCCATAGTGGATCTAACATAATAGTGAGAGTCCAGTCCATAGTGGATCTAACATAATACTGAGAGTCCAGTCCATAGTGGATCTAACATAATATTGTAAAAGTTCAGTCCATAGTAAATCTAACATAATAGTGTAAGAGTCCAGTCCATAGTGGATCTAACATGATAGTGTGAGAGTCCAGTCCATAGTGGATCTAACATAATAGTGTGAGAGTCCAGTCCATAGTGGATCTAACATAATAGTGTGAGAGTCCAGTCCATAGTGGATCTAACATAATAGTGTGAGAGTCCAGTCCATAGTGGATCTAACATAAAATTGTGAAAGTCCAGTCCATAGTGGATCTAAGATAATAGTGTGAGAGTCCAGTCCATAGTGGATCTAATATAATAGCGAGAGTCCAGTCCATAGTGGATCTAACATAATATTGTGAAAGTCCATAGTGGATTTAACACAATAGAAACAGTCCAGTCCATAGTGGATCTAACATAATATTGTGAATGTCCATAGTGGATTCAACATAATAGTAACAGTCCAGTCCATAGTGGGGCCAGCAGGAGACCATCCTGAGGGGAGACGGGTCAGGAGCGCAAAGATGTCCCAAACCGATGCACAAGTTAGCGGTCCAACCTGGGTCCGGACACTGAACACCCATCACTTCATCCATGGCCACCGGACTTGCGCCGGTGCAGAGCAGAAAAGAAAAAACGGCAGATCAACTGGTCTAAAATGGGTTCTATTTAAAGGCTAGAGTATGCCAATGAGTTTTAAGATGGGACTTAAATGCTTCTACTTGTAGGTCACATGACAGTTGCTCAAACAATACCACTTGACAAAAGTAGAAACTAGAATGGGTTCTCCAGTTATAGACCAGTATCACAAAGTATATAAATAATGCACAAGTGAACTGGGTTAGAAGTTGCCAGAAGGACAGAAAACGGTTAGTGGAACTTTGCCCTTTTTCGGAATTGTCCACATTCATTATGAAAGACATGACGACGGACGGATTTTTTTTTTAATGCATTCTAAATATTAATTAACCGTAAATAAAAGTCTGCTTACAGTGGAGCCAATGGGTGCTCCACCAATTTGCCCATAAAATCAGATGAATAACCATTCAAAAAGCGCCAACAACACCCAATTTACATTTGGCGACTTGAATATTACCAAGTACTAGTGGTCTCACTGACAGACACTTCATAGGATCCAAGCGTGCAGGTTTTAACAGAGTTTTAATAATCATATGTTTTTATCAAAATTTTTCTCCTCGCAGTACCTGACTTTTCATTCACGTCCGTATCCTCTCTCCCTCTCTGCTCCCTGCCACTTACTGTTAAAGACAACATAAGAATAGATTTGGACACCTATCACCTGCGAAATCTAATCTCCTGCCAGATGTGTCTCGCCGTCAGCACTGCCACGCCCCCGTCTGAAGGTGCCCTGTCCTCAGCACCATGTACAGAGGCGGTGACCTTTGCTCCTGCAGGCAGCACTGGCTATATCTCCCTTTACATATATATGTATGTTTGTATATGTATGTATATATGTATGTATATAGAGTATATATGTATGTATATATGTATGTGCATATTAGTGTAGTCCCAATACCAATATTTTGTAACCGTTACTAAAATTATTTCGATACTTTCCGATACTTTTCTAAAAATGTTAGTACCGGCAACAGTAATAAAATTATTTTGATACTTTTCGCTACTTTTCTAAACATTTCAGTACCGGTAACAATACTAAAATTATTTCGATACTTTTCAATACTTTTTTAAAAATTTGAGTAACGGTACTAGTACTAAAATTATTTCGATACTTTTCGGTACTCTGCGATACTTTTCTAAATAAAGGGGACCACACAAAATGGCATTATTAGCTTTATTAAAAAAAAAAAAATCTTAGGGTACAGTAAAACATATGTTTCTTATTGCAATTTTGTCTTTAATTAAAATAGTGAACATACTACACAACTTGTCTTTTAGTCGTAAGTAAAGTAAAATTTTTCAAAAGCGGTGTAGTACCAATATTCATTAGTATCGTGATACTATACTAAAATCGGTATACCGTACAATCCTAGTGTGTGTATATATATATATATATATATATATATATATATATATATATATATATATACATCTATCTAGCTATATATATATATATATATACATATATATATATATATATATATATATATATATATATATATATATATAGATAGATAGATGTATATATATAGATTATATATATATATATATATATATATATATATATATATATATATATATATATATATATATATATATATATATATATATATATATATATATATATATATATATATATATATGTATATATATACTGGTTGTGTGTTCCTAGATCTCAACAAAGCCTTTTGATATGATGAATGTGTACAAAATGTGTACAGATGTGGGATTATAGGCTTGTTTAGGCTCCAAACCTATTTTAAGAACCAGATCCCATTTCGACCACATCAATGGCACGGATTCCCAGCTGCTGATCGTGACCGGTGGGCTTCCACGGGGCTCAGTGTCGGTTTTTTTTTTGGTTCCCTATGTACTGTAACCATCTTTATTTAGTTTCAAAAACAATACAATTTATTTTATTTGCTAAAGACACGAGCATACTTAATTGTGGTAACAAACCAGAAACATTATTACCGTAAATTCCAGTTTATAATCGGACACTTTTATCCTACTCTTTGAACCCCTGCATTTTATGAAACGATGCGGCTAATTTATGTATTTTTTCCCCCGCTAATTGTCATAATTTTTTTTGTGTTCATTAGTTTTCATTAAACCCAAGCAGAGGACTTAAATGTTGTTATTGTTTGTGCTACGGCCCCATCTTTTGGACATGTTTTTATATTTCCTGTTTTGCCTTGAACCAAAAGTATAACCGTCCACGGCGTTACTGCTTGAAATGTGTCATGTTCTGCGGTCTGGATTCTGTTTAGTTATGTTCTGTTTTGTTTTTGACTCCATTAGTTCCTGTTTTCCTGGTTTTGTTTTAGTTTCCATGACAACCATTAGTTACACCAGCCTCATTTGTTTGAAGTCACGCACCAGTTGTTAATCATGTCACAATCATTTTAGCCTGTAGTTTCCAGTTAGTCGACCTGGCGACATCACCCTTGATTCACCCTTGATGCACTCTTGATACCCTCTTGATACCCCTGACTTTGTTTCATGCTCGTTTTTTCACGTCACAGTAAGTTTTCGTTTTTACGTCCATAGCTCTGCCTTTGTGCTAGTTTTTGTTTTCTTAGCCAAGTTTGTTCTCCGCCTTGTGTGCGCCTTTTGTTTGTTCCTTTTATTGTATAAATAAATCATGTATTCACCTTCACGTCGTGTCCAGTCAAGTCATTTTGCACCCCGGGAGAACATTCAGTGAGCTGCAAAAGCCTCGCAGTAAGCTGTTCCAAAGTCCCAGTCTTGAAAGAATGTTTTTTCATCCATCACGCCAGGCAACGTTTGTAAGTTTTACAATATAACTACGACAATTCATACTTACTAAACTGTCCCATGTCTGTAGGAGTGTTTCATGCATACATGTACACATATTTGTATCCTAATGTAATGACGCTTGCGTCGTTAGCATTAGCACGTTCACGATTTTCTGTGTAATATTATTAACATTCTTCTTGTATAGTTCCAGTTTCACAAAATCCTCACCAAAACGTCACTGTGAAGTAATTGAGTCTGTTTAGCTGATTGAACAGTTAGCGTCCGCAGCTCGTGGGTCCATGACCATGACTTCCGTTTTGTTTGATCATGCCGTTTTACTGCCGTTTTACAGACACTGTTAGGAAACAATTAAGGTATGTAAATATACATTTACAAAATATTTCTTTGTAAATAACTCATTTCACAACGTATATATCTGCGGCTGATATCCACCCATGTCAGCGCAGACT